>NC_066555.1:1054597-1124597 GCF_024679095.1 Eriocheir sinensis
CTGCTCATTAAATACTGCTGATCACCTGTCTACGGGGACGGGGTGGAGTCTTGGGCCGATAAGAGATGGGAGGGAGGGAGGGAGGGAGAAGATGGGAGGGAAATAGGAAAGGAAGGAGAGGAGAAAAAGAGAGGAAAGGAAGCTGAAAGGAAATGGAAAGGAGGAAGAGAAAGGGAGAGAGAGGAAGGAAAGAGGAAAGAGGAGGCTAAGAGAGAAGATGAGAGGAAAGGAGAGAGGAAGGAAGGGAGGGAGGGAAAAAGGGAAGGAAGGAGAGAGGAACAAAAGAGGGAAGAGAATGGAGAGAAGAGATGGAGGAAAAGTAAGTTGGTTGGAAGAGAGAGAGAGAGAGAGTGGAGGTGATGGTGGTTGTGGTGATGATGGTGATGACAGCTTTTAATAGTAGAAGTGGTAGTGGTGGTGATGGTGATGACGGTGGTGGTGGTGATGGTGGTGGTGTTGTTGTTGCATAAGATACCTGAGTTTCCCCCCCATTCAACTCCCCCCCCCCTCCCCCCTGTCTCAGTGTTTCCTACCCACGCTCTCTCTCTCTCTCTCTCTCTCTCTCTCTCTCTCTCTCTCTCTCTCTCTCTCTCTCTCTCTTCGTGACGTCTGCATGATCGATTTTCCCTCTCACCCTTGCTCTCTTTCTCTCGCTCTCTTTCTCTCTCTCTCTGCAACATGTGTTAATATTGCGTCATCGTCTTCGGACCGGTCAGTCTCTCTCTCTCTCTCTCTCTCTCTCTCTCTCTCTCTCTCTCTCTAGCTGTCAATTATTTTTTTTTCTCCGAATGTCATAGGGTTAGATAACTATTTATATAACTACTACTACTACTACTACTACTACTACTACTACTACTACTACTACTACTACTACTAAGATATTGTTTCTACTACTAAATGTACAATCCATATGGTTACACACACTCTCTCTCTCTCTCTCTCTCTCTCTCTCTCTCTCTCTCTCTCTCTCTCTCTCTCTCTCTCTCTCTCTCTCTCTCTCTCACCACCACCACCATCATCACCACCGCCACCACCATCACCATCATCACCACCGCCATCACCACCACCATCACCATCAGCCAATATTAATGAACTAAAGGTATAAAGGCCTTTCCCAACGTATTCACCTGTTTATTTTAATATTAACATTCTTACGTACATGAAAAAAATAAGTGTTCGTGTGTGTGTGTGTGTGTGTGTGTGTGTGTGTGTGTACGTGTGTGTGTGTGTGTGTGTGTGTTTATACCCTCCTAGTAACACTCACACATTCCATTCACATGTATGCCCTCCTCCTCCTCCTCCTCCTCCTCCTCCTCTTCCTCCTCTTCCTCCTCCTCCTCCTCCTCCTTCGGCCTTGCAAGGTGACAAGGGCAAGTTTTTTTTTTTTCCTGCTTTAATTTATTGTTTTTTTTCCTGTTTGTTTTGTTTTGTTCTTGTTTTTTTCTGGTAATTGTTAAGCCACTCAGGGACGATAAGTCATCACCACCACCACCACCACCACCATCATCACCACCATCATCACCATTATCATCATCACCATCATCACCATTATCATCATCACCATCATCACCATTATCATCATCACCACCACCACCACCACCACTATCATCACCACCACCACCACTAGCATCACCACCACCACCATCACCACCACTATAATAATCATCATCATCACCACTCACCACCACCACTATCATCACCATCACCACCACCACCACCAACAACAACAACAACAACACTTAAACATGATATCCTAATGTTCTTGTTAATATCTTGGTAGTAGTAGTAGTAGTAGTAGTAGTAGTAGTAGTAGTAGTAGTAGTAGCAGTTGTTGTAGTTGTTGATGTTAAGTGTCATGTCTCTCTCTCTCTCTCTCTCTCTCTCTCTCTCTCTCTCTCTCTCTCTCTCTCTCTCTCTCTCTCTCTCTCTCTCTCTCTCTCTCTCTCTCAAAACAGGTTATCTTCGAGTGTACAACATGAGCCCGCTGAACACGTGGACACACACACACACACACACACACACACACACACACACACACACACACCTGCATCTCAATTAGGGAGGATCTCACCTGAACACGATTTATTATGAAGCACAACTCAAAGATAATATTTTTTTTTTTTTACTTTTTCTTTCTTTAGGTTCATGGACAGAATTCTCTAAACGCTATCTGGTATTTTCATTCATCTTCCTCCTCTTCTTCTCCTCTCCTCTTCTCGTTTTTTTTTTATCTTTTTCTACTTCTTCATCTCTGCTTTCTTCGTCTTTTTCTTCTTTGTTTTTTTTTCTTTTTCGTCCTCTTTTCGTTTTTTTTCTTATTTTCCTTCGTCTTCTTCATTCTTTTTTTCTTTTTTTTCCCTTCTCTTCTCTTCGTTCATGTATTTATCGCTGTTTATTGCTCGTCTTCATCTCGTATCATTCCTTTTCTTTCTCTTCCTTCCTTCCTTTCTTTCTTTCCGTCTCTTCCTTCCTTCCTTCTTTCCTTCCTTCCTTTGCAGTGAATGGGTACCAGGTATTAATCGAGGGTTGTGTCCCGTCTCCTGTGATCTGTTCCCTTCTATAATTCCTTCCCCTTCTGTCTCTCTCCGGCATATGACCACAGATGTTGCGCCGACTAAACGAAACTTTCCAACCTTTCCCTCCTTCCTTCCTTCTTTCCTTTCTTTCTTTTCCTTCCTTCCTTTCTTTCCGTCTCTTCGCTGAACCTTTTTTCAAGTGGTTAATGACAGCTTCAGACAGCCCATTCTGACCCCCCTCCTCTTCCTCCTCCTCCTCCTTTCATAAATTTATCAACCCTTTCCTTCTAAGAAACTACAACCAACCACCACTCTCTCTCTCTCTCTCTCTCTCTCTCTCTCTCTCTCTCTCTCTCTCTCTCTCTCTCTCTCTCTCTCTCTCTCTCTCTCAATCCGCCTTCATCTGCACTCCTTTCATCTCTCTTTAGCGTCATCGTCATCTTCATCATGTTGGTCATCATGTGTGTGTGTGTGTGTGTGTGTGTGTGTGTGTGTGTGTGTGTGTGTGTGTGTGTGTGTGTGTGTGTGTGTGTGTTTCGACCTTGATCTGTCTTCCTCTGGTGTTAAGTGTGTGTGTGTGTGTGTGTGTGTGTGTGTGTGTGTGTGTGATTAATTTAACATCTTCAAAGTGCGTATTGAAAGAGGAAAGGGAGGAGGAGGAGGAAGAAGAGGAGGAGGAGGAGAAGGAGGAAGGAAGAGTGGATAATCTGAAGAAAATTGAAGTAAAAAATAGGAGGAAGAAGAACAGGAGAGAGAGAGAGAGAGAGAGAGAGAGAGAGAAATTTACATAAGTGGCCTTCTCGCCTCACTCAACACACACACACACACACACACACACACACATCATATTACATCATAGCTATCAGAGACTAAATATATATAACAAACTCTATACTATTACCATTATTATTATTATTATTATTATTATTATTATTATTATTATTATTATTATTATTATTATTATTATTATTATTATCTTTTCCTCTCCTACGCATAAAAAAGGAGAATGATACGGATTTGAGCTCTGTGGCAACGCGTAGTTTTTGGCAGTTACGTTGAATTTTGTCGTGTGTGTGTGTGTGTGTGTGTGTGTGTGTGTGTGTGTGTGTGTGTGTGTGTGTGTGTGTTTGTGTTTTCTATTTGACACAAACTGGTGCTTAATCATGACATTCTCTCTCTCTCTCTCTCTCTCTCTCTCTCTCTCTCTCTCTCTCTCTCTCTCTCTCTCTCTCTCTCTCTCTCTCTCTCTCACACACACACACACACACACACACACACACACACACACACACACACACACACACACACTCAGTCAGCGGGCCAACTCGGTCAGCAAGTCACTATCAGAACCGGCCTTACTGATTGACTGATTGACTGACTGACTTACCAGACTACTTGACCTGACTAGACTGTGACCCACAAGACTGCAAGGGGACAGCGAATGCCAGTCAGTCAGTCAATCAGTAACCCAGTCAGTCACCCAGTCAGTCAATCAGTCAGTCAGTCTATCCAGTTAGTTATCCTCCTCTCTCTCTCTCTCTCTCTCTCTCTCTCTCTCTCTCTCTCTCTCTCTCTCTCTCTCTCTCTCTCTCTCTCTCTCTCTCTCTCTCTCTCTCTCTCTCTCTCTCTCTCTCTCTCTCTCTCTCTCTCCAACTCTGTAACTTCTATTTCAAACTAACTAGCTAACTAAACAGCTGACTATCTTACTAACTCTCCTATTGAGTATATCCTTCCTATCATATGAGCACCGTCTAATCTGCACAACATGTTACTACGTCTTGTATTTGCACTACCCACCTATTTGCTCTTCATCACATTTGCATTCATTATATACAGACAGAGAGATAGAGGGAAAGAAAGAAAGGAAGAATACTGACTAACTGACCAATTGACTGACTGACTGACTGGCTGGCTGGCTGGCTGGCCCACCCGTGTCCTTGTGATCGAGAGAGAGAGAGAGACGGAGAGAAATAAAAATAAATCAAGGAAGGAAAGAGTAGAATGAGAGAGAGAGAGAGAGAGAGAGAGCGCATGATTCTCTCCTGTTTTGGTGGCAGTTCGGTGTTGTAAAACATCTCTCACTCTCTCTCTCTCTCTCTCTCTCTCTCTCTCTCTCTCTCTTGTTGGGAATTTGAAGCCTTGTGAATGTCGGAAGCAATGTCCTCTTCTTCTCCTCCTCCTCCTCCTCCTCCTCCTCCTCTTCCTCCCCCTCCTCCTCCTCCTCTTCCTCCTCCTCCTCCTTCTCCTCGGGAAAGCCTCTGAAGGGCAATAACCACACAATTCTCTCTCTCTCTCTCTCTCTCTCTCTCTCTCTCTCTCTCTCTCTCTCTCTCTCTCTCTCTCTCTCTCTCTCTCTCTGTGTGTCTCCTTTTAATTTTTTTTCTCCTATTTCGTGACTATCGTTAGAGAGAGAGAGAATGGGTGAATGAAAAGACCCAGATGTAGTTAGGGACATGAGAAGGGCGGGCATGTAAAAGGAGAGAAGGGAAGGAAAGGGCAAAAATTAAGGGAAAGGAAAGGGAAGGGCAAAAAAGAAGGGAAGGGAAGGAAAGGGCAAAAAAGAAGGGAAGGGAAGGAAAGGGCCAAAAAGAAGGGAAGGGAAGGAAAGGGCAAAAAAGAAGGGCAGGGAAGGGAAGGGCAAAAAAGAAGGGAAGGGAAGGGAAGGGACGACAGGCAAAGGGATGGGTTGGGAAGGGAAGGGCATAAAAGAAGGGAGATAATGGGAAGGGAAGGGCAACAAAAGAAGGGAGGGGAAGGGAATGGAAGTGCATAAAAGAAGGAAGGAAGGGAAGGAAGGGCATAAAGAAGGAGAGAAAGGAAGGGAAGGGCATAAAGGAAGGAGAGAAAGGAAGGAAGGGCATAAAAGGAAGGGAGAGAAAGGGAAGGGAAGGGCATAAAAGAAGGGAGAGAAAGGGAAGGAAAGGGCAACAAAGGAAGGGAAGGGAAGGGCATAAAAGAAGGGAGGGGAAGGGAAGGGAAGGGCATAAAAGGAAGGGAGGGGAAGGGAAGGGTCTACATGCAAAAGGGTGTCGATGGAAAGGAAAGACAAATATGTAGAGAGAAAAAGAGAATTGAAAAAAATCATGGAGAAAGGAATGTTTAAGAAAAGAAAAGATAGGAAGAAAATGATGGAAAGGAAAAAAAAGAAACAAGAAATGAAAGAGTTGAGAAAAAATAAGTAGAATACATTAGGAAAAGTAGTAGAAGGATTTAGAAGAGGATGGAGGAATGTAGAAGAGGAGGAAAGAGAAGTTAAACAAATAACAAGAAAAGGAAATAAAAACAAACAACAGGTGAAAAAAAAAGAGAATAGGAGCAAGAAAAGAAGAAAAAGAAACAACACAAAAAGTAAGAAAGGAAGAAACGGGAGACGGAAAGAAAAGGAAGTAAGGAAATGAAGATAAATGAAGGAATAGTCAAAAAACGAGAAGATAGGAAGAAAATGATAACAAAAATAAGCTTGAAAGGAAAGAAAGGAAATAAAAGTGTGAGAATGGGATGGAAGCTGGGAGGAGGTGGAGGAGGTGGAGGTGGAGGAGGAGGAGGAGGAGGAGGAGGAGGAGGTGGACAAACAGGTGGCTGGGGTCGTCCATTGAAGCCCCTAAACAGCCCTCATCAGAGTTACCAGCTTGCTGAATGTGGGGGCAGGATGTGCGTCTGTGTGTGCGTGTGTGTGTGTGTGTGTGTGTGTGTGTGTGTGTGTGTGTGTGTGTGTGTGTGTGTTGAGCGTCATTATACATTATACATTATTAGTCATCTTGCAGTTTCCTTTTTTTATATTTGTTTTTTTTCTCCTGTAAGTCAAATGTATATGTATGTGTCTGTATGTATGTGTATGTAGAGTGTCGTTATACATTTCCTTTCCTACATTCCTATTCATTACTGTTTTTCATTCTTTTTATATTTATTTTTCTTTTTTTTTTTTAAAGTTAACTATGTATGTATGTATGTTTGTGTGTGTGTATGTGTGTATGTGTTCTTCTCATACACTCCTATACATTGCTTATCTTCTATTTTTTCTATATCTTTCTATCTCTATTTATCTCTCCTAAGTGCAATGCTTAGTTAGTATAATGTCATTCTCCTTCATTATATCTACATTTATTAATATCTAGTAAGTTCAAAGTCATTCTCTTCCATTCTCTTCACATCTCTTCATCTCTCTTTAGTACAGTGCCATTCTCTTCCCTTTCATCTACATCATCCATCTATCTACTGCCTGTCTACGTATCTATCTACCTATCTACATCATTCATCTAACTCCTATCCCTACATCTACACCTATTTATCTCCCTTAGTATAATGTTATGATCCACTCTTCAGTACGTCTTAAGGTCTTTCGCCAACCAGCACAGTGCCTCAGTTGCTCAGTGCCAAGGATAACTGTGCGTAGAGTGCCTGGCTGGAGTGACATATGGGTGCCGGGGGAGAGCTGGGGTGAGGGAGGGAGGGGAAGGGAAAGAGGGGAGCGGTTAGTTCATACCGGTTGTTGTTGAGGAGGAGGAGGAGGAGGGGGGGAAGAGGAAATGAAGTTGGAGGTCGTACAAGGGAAGGATGATTAGGAAGAGGAGGAGGAGGGGGAGGAAGAGGAAAAGAGGTTGGAGGTGGTACAAGGGAAGGAGGATTAGGAAGAGGAGGAGGAGGAGAAGGTGGAGGGAGTAAGGGAAGGAAGGAAGAAGAAGAAGAAGGAATTGGAGGAGGAGGAAGAGGATGGGAAGAGAGGAGGTACAGGTTTGGAAAGAGGAGGAGAAGGAGAGAAAAAAGAAGGGAAAGGAGAGGAAAGAGAGGGAAGAGAAGATATTGAAAGGCAAGGAAAGGGAAAGGAAAGGAATGGTGAAAATGAGGGGAAGGGAAGAGGAAAAATAATACTATAGAATCACTAACAAATCTATACTTAACACCAAGGTTATATTCATCCCACCATCTCTATATTCACACTCAAAACGGTAACTTCAGACAATTCCTTCCGTAACAAACAAATTTATACTTAACACCAACGCTATATTCATCCCACCATCTCTATATTCACACTCTCAAAACGGTAACCTCAAACAATTCCTTCCGTAACAATGAAATCTATACTTAACACCAAGGCTATATTCATCCCATCATCTCTATATTCACACTCTCAAAAATGTAACCTCAAACAATTCCTTCCGTAACAATGAAATCTATACTTAACACCAAGGCTATATTCATCCCATCATCTCTATACACACTCTCAAAAATGTAACCTCAAACAATTCCTTCCGTAACAATGAAATCTATACTTAACACCAAGGTTATATTCATCCCACCATCTCTATACACACTCAAAAATGTAACCTCAAACAATTCCTTCCGTAACAAAGAAATCTATACTTAACACCAAGGCTATATTCATCCCATCATCTCTATATTCAACCTCAGACACTTTCTTTCGTAACAAACAAATTTATGCCTAACACCAACGCTATATGCATCCAATCTCTCTATACACGCTAAGTCGGTTATCTCACACTTCCTTCCGGCTCTCACGTCAACTGTATTACCTAAGAGCCGAGATGAGATGAGGTTGTACTGTTTTGTTTTGGTTGTCATGTTCTTGGTATTAACAGAAGCTTCGTTGAGCCACCACCAGGGTCATGAAAGTACCCTTGGACAGTCCCATCTCCACTCTACTATACAATACACTACTCTTTCCGTTATTTCTTTCCTTATCTCTCTCTTCTTCTTGTCTTTTCTTCCCTTCCCTTCACTTCACTTCACTTGCCTCTCAGTCCCTTCCCTTCCTTCTCCTCTCTTTTACTCTCCTTTCCTCCTCGTCTCTTCCCTTCCCACTTCTTTACCCTTCCCTTCCCTCTCCTTGCCTTTCCTTTCTCTTTCCTTTCTCTCTTTTTCTACCCTATACACCTACGAAAGCCTTGTCAAACGTGTGTGTGTGTGTGTGTGTGTGTGTGTGTGTGTGTGTGTGTGTGTGTGTGTGTGTGTGTGTGTGCTTGGTTGCCGCGAATCTTCCGTCAGACTACCACCAGGGACATAAAACTACCCATGGAAATACTAACCAAACCTCTACGAAAGCCTTGTCAAATCTGTGTGCTTTGGACTCTGAAATGTTTAAGAATCTGAAACTTACTAACCAAAACGCGTGTATACCTATATCAACTGACAGCCCTGATTCAAGCCCTTATTCCTAAACATATCGGCCCGTCAGTATAAGCCTGTTTGAAAAGCCTCGTCGTAGAAGTGGCAGGGCTTTCCATGGAGTGTTTGGTGACCTTAGTGAGAGTTTAACACAACCTCGGCATCTTGAACGTGGAAACTCACCCACGAGAACCCAGATGCTCTTCGCTGTGGCCTTGGGAACTACTCGTAATGGAAGCTCGATGCGTTGAAGAATAGCCCTAAGAGCGTTCTATAATCCAGTGATGTGTTGATACCGATGGACAGACAGGCAGACAGGACCGCTCAATATCCTCCTTTTGTGAAGAGTTAACGATCTGAACGAAGAATAGGAAGGAAGGAAGGCGAAGTGAAGGTTTAGATAGAGGAAGAAGAGGATGTTAAGGGGTAGAGGGAAAAAGTGGAGTGGTTAGTTGTGGAGGAGGAGGAGGAGGAGGAGGAGGAGGAGGATGGGATAGGGAGCAAAAGGAGTACAAAGGAAGGAGAAGGAAAAGCAAACAGCAACACACCTCTTGGTCCCAACTAGGCTGTTTGTTGTTGCTACCATCTACTCTAAGGAAAAAGGAGGTGGAGGAGGTGGTGTTAGGAGAGGAAGGGTAAGAAGAGGAGGAGGAGGAGGAGGAGGAGGAGGAGTTTCAAAAGGAAGGAAATGGAGGAGGACAGGGAATGATGGTTGTTCCTCCTTCCTCTCCTCTTCCTTCCCATTCCTCCCTCTTCCTTCCCATTCCTCCCTCTTCCTCTCTCTCTCTTTTCTGCAGCCTCTCCTTCCTTCCTTTCTTTCTTTCCTCCTTCCATCCTTCCTTTCTTCCTTTCTCGTTCTTATTTCTATCCCTCCTTCTTTTCCTCCACCCTTCCTTCCTTCCTTCCTTTCTTTCTTTCTTTCCTCCTTCCATCCTTCCTTTCTTTCTTTCTCGTTCTTATTTCTATCCCTCCTTCCTTTCCTCCACCCTTCCTTCCTTCCTTCCTTCCTTTCTTTCTTTCCTCCTTCCATCCTTCCTTTCTTTCTCGTTCTTATTTCTATCCCTCCTCCTTCCTTTCCTCCACCCTTCCTTCCTTCCTTCCTTCCTTCCTTCCATCTTTCCTCTCTTCCTTCCTTTCGTCCTTCATCGTAGCTTCTAATTTATTTTTCGCTACTTTTATTATTTCTTTCTCTCCTCCTTCCTTTCTTCCTTTCTTTCTTCCTTCCTTTCTCTCATTCTTATTTCATTTTCGCTACGTGTTTCATTTCTTTCCTTCCTTCCTTCCTTCCTTTCGCTTTCATTTCCTTGTCGCTCCTTCCTTTATTTCTCTCTCTCTCTCTTTTTTCTTTTCCTTCAAGATTTCGCCCTGTGCCCTAATCAAATACCTGTGCCTTCCCTCATTAGTTTAGTCACCTGTGTACGCTCTCACCTGTGCTTCTTTCCAAGTGTTGCCTTCCCTCCTATCACAAACAGAAACAGACACAGATAGACAAACTCACTGATAGGCCTCTGTGATAAAAGAAAGACAGGCAGCTTCCGAATTTCGTGGTGTGTGTGTGTGTGTGTGTGTGTGTGTGTGTGTGTGTGTGTGTTAAGGAAAAGGAGACAAAGGAGGAGGAGAAATGATTAACAGTAGGAGGTGGAGGAGGAGGAGCAAGAGGAGGAGGAGGAGGAGGAGGAGGAGGAAGATAAGAGGTGTTATCAGACTAGTATCTTCGTCTGACACTCAAGATGTCTACGTAGTTTCTGTTTCGTAATATATTGTTTTTTTCATTCCTTTTTTTTTTTTTTTTGGTCTTATCTAACCCCCCCACGGACTGAACGACCTTCCTTCCCTCACCTATAACAATGGTAGTAGTAGTAGTAGTAGTAGTAGTAGTAGTGGTAGTAGTAGTAGTAGTAGTAGTAGTAGTAGTAGTAGTAGTAGTGGTCGTGGTAGAGGGGATGGTGATGGTAATAGTAGTAGTAGTAGTAGTAGTAGTAGTAGTAGTAGTAGTAGTAGTAGTAGTAGTAGTAGTAGTGGTGGTGGTAGTAGTAGTAGTAGTAGTAGTAGTAGTAGTAGTAGTAGTAGTAGATGACAAAGAATGAAGAAAAGAGAATATTAAAGAAAAAAGAAAAGAAAGAAAGAACGAAAGAAAAAATAAAGATTGAAATGAAAAAAAAAAACTAATAATAAAGGAAAAAAAAACAAGTAAATAAAAGATAAATAAATAGACCAGTTAGTTAAGCAAAGTCCAATAACAACAACAACAACAACAACAACAACAACAATAACAATAATAATAAGTTCAGTAACATACATTTAACAGTTCGGCCCACTTAACACCCCCTCCCCCCCTCCTCCCCCTTCCTCCCCATCTCCCCTGCCCATCTCCCCTTCCCTCCTCCCCATCCCCTTCTCCTCTTCCCATCTACAAGCCTTCTCCACCCCTCCCTCTTTCTTCCCTGTCTCACCTCCCCCTCCTCCTCTCCCCCCTCTTCTCCTCCTCCTTTTCCTCCCCATCTCCTCCCCACTTACCCTTCTTCCCCTTTCTCCCCCTTCCTCCCCTTCCCTCTCTACGTCATAGGTGTCTCTTCAAACCTCCCTTCTTTTAGTATTTCCCATCCCTTCCCTTTCCTCCTCTTTCCCCCTCCCTTTCCTCTCTTTCCTCCCCTTTCCCCTTCCCTTCCCTCCCTTTTTTCCTCCCCATTCCTTTTCATTCTCCCTCTTGTCTTCTTCCTTTTCCTTTCTCCACCACCCCTCTCCCTAGCCTCCCTTTCTTCTCTCCCTTTCCTTCAATTCCCCTCCCTTCCCATTTTTTTCCTCTTCCCTTCCTTTGTTTCCCTTCCCTTCTCTTACATTCCCTCCCTCTTCCTCTCCTTCCCTTCCTTGCTTTCCCCTTCCCTTCTCTTTTCTTTTTTTTTCCTTTCCCTTCCCTTCCTCCCTTCCCCCAATCACTCCAACATCACTGCAGTCCCTCCTTACTCTCCTCCTCCTCTTCCCCCTCCTCCTCCTCCTTCTAGCTATAATTACGCCTCTATCCTTGCCTCACCCCTACACACTCCCTTCCCATTGGTTAACCGCCACACACACCTCGTTATCCTCGTGCTGTGATTGGCTGACGCACCTGGACGCAAGCCAATAGGATGACGCGATGGGTTGGCGAGCGGCGGGCGAGTGGGGTGAGCCGAGTACCGCCCAAGAGTGAAAAAGGGAGATGGCCTTGACGGGAAATAGGTGGGGTGGTGGTAGTGGTGGTGATGGTGGTATTGGGGTCATGGAGTGGTGTTGATGGTGTTATGGTGGTGAAGGTAATGGATGGAGTTGCTGGTAGTGGTGGTGTTGAGTGAGCTTTGGGTGTGGTGATGATGGTGGTGGTGGTGGTGGTGGTGGTATTGGTAGTGGTGTTGAGGGCTTGCTACTGGTGGTGGTGGAAGTGGTATTGAGAAGCTGGTAGTGGTGGTGGTGGTGGTGGTGGTTGGGGGGTGGGTGGTGATGAGGGTGGTGGTTGTGGTGGTAGTGGTGGTGAGGGTGGTAGATGTATTTGGTGTATGTATGGTTCCTCATCTTCTTCTTCTTCTTCTTCCTCTTCTTCTTCTTCTTCTTCTGCTTCTTCTTCTTCATCATCTTCTTTCCCTCTTTTCCTCTTTTTGCTTCTTCCTCTTATTTTTATATCTTCTTCTTCTTCTTCTTCTTCTTCTCGTTCTTATTTTCTTGCTCTTTTTGATCTCGTTCTTCTTTTTTTTGCTTCTTGTTCTAGTTCTTAATTCTTCTCCTCCTCTTCTTCTTCTTCTTCTTCTTCTTCTCGTTCTTATTTTCTTGCTCTTTTTGATCTCGTTCTTCTTCTTCTTTTTGCTTCTTTTTATTCTAGTTCTTCTTAATTCTTTTCCTCCTCCTCCTCCTCCTCCTCCTCCTCCTCCTCCTCCTCCTCCTCCTCCTCCACACAGCTGATAAAAAAAAACACGTATAATTATGAAAGCGATAAATGACCCAGATAAAAAAAAAAAACATATGAAGATCGCAACGAATTTGATGAAAACTCTAAAAAGAAGAAGAAAATGACACATAATTAAAAAAAAATTAAGTTGAGGGTAGAAATTAAGTGAAAAAAAAAAACGTGAAGAAAAAATAAATATTAAATTGGAAAATAAATGTGAATTAGGCTATTTTTTTTTTACTAATTTTCACTCTCCTCTTTTTCATCTTCCATTTTCTTTTCTATATGTTTCTCATTATTTATTTCTTCTTCATTGCTTAATTCACCTATCTTCTTCTCTAACTGCTTTTATCCATTTTCTTCTTTTCCTCTTTCTTATCTCCCCCGTTTATCCTCCTCCTCCTTTCTTTCTCTCTTTCTTGAGTTCTCCCTTAATTATCTCCTTCCTTCATTATCTCATCTATTCCTCCCCCGTTTATTCTCCTTTCCTTTCCTCCCTTTCTTTATTTCTTCCTTATTTCTTCCTTTCCCTCATTATCTCATTTATTCCTCCCCCGTTTATCCTCCTCCTCCCTTCCTCTCTTCCTTATTTCCTCCCTTCCTTCTTTTCCTCTCCCTTACCTCCCCCGTTTATCCATCTCCTCCCTTCCTCTCTTCCTTATTTCCTCCCTTCCTTCTTTAACCCATCTATTCCTCCCTGTTTTTGTTGTTGTTTTCTTCCTCTTCCTTTCCTCCTTTTTCTAGTTGGGGTTTGAAATTAAGTGAAAAAATTACCGTGAAAAAAAAAATTATAAGTGGAAATAAGTGTGTCGTTTATTAGGCTATATTTTTATTTCTATTTTCCTCTCTCCTCTTTTTCAGCTTCCTTTTTTTTCTTATCTATTTCTTTTTTTCTTTATTTCTTCTTCTTCTTGATCGTTTTGCTATATCACTATCAACATCAACCCATCACAATTGTCCATCTTCATCTTTCTCTTCCTCTCATCATCGTCATCTAAACATCTTCTATACCTTCTTCAGAGCCATTTTTCTCTACTATCTCCTTCTATAACCTGTCTCTTTTTTTCTATATTTTCTATCGATTATATTCTATTTTATTATATCGTCCTTAATTCTTTTTTTTTCCCTCTTCTTCGTCATCGTCATCCTCCTTCTATATCTTCTTCAGAGCAAGTGTTTTTTCTCTACTATCTCCTTCTATAACCTGTCCCTTTTTTCTTTATTTTTCTATCGATTATTTATCCTTTTTTTATATAGTCCTTTATTCTTCATTTTTTCCTCTTCTTCATCATCGTCAGCTCAACAACCTCCTCCTCCTCCTCCTCCTCCTCCTCCTTCGCCTTCTTCAGAGCAAGTGTTTTTTCTTTATTTTCTATCGATTATTTATTCTTTTATTTATATCATCCTTTATTCTTTTTCCTCTTCGTTGTCATATTCCGCTCAACAACCTCCTTCTCCTCCTTCACCTTCTTCAGAGCTAGCGTAGTGCAGGTCAGGAGGGGCAGAACACTGACTCGGCATTCCGGAGAGTCAGGTCAGGGTGGAAAAGCGAGGGGGGAGGGGGGGGGGGGGGCTGAAGGAAGGCGAGGGTGGGGGTGGTGTCACTGTTTGGAGGTCACAGGTTCAGCTTAGGTCACCACGCTTTGCTGTGTTGTGTTGTGACGCGTGTGTGTGTGTGTGTGTGTGTGTGTTTGAAGAGGTCGAAAAGAATGAGAGTTGTAGTAGTAGTAGTAGTAGTAGTAGTAGTTGTAGTAGTAGTGGTCTCATTCCATCAAAGTATTACCACTTCTACTACTACTACTACTACTACTACTACTACTACTACTACTACTACTACTACTACTACTACTACCACAACCAACACCACCACTACTAATTTTACTCCTGCTATTAATAATAACAACAACAACAATACCAATACCACCACCACCACCGTAAAACCACACACACACACACACACGCACAAAACAACGATCAACCTAATAAAGAAAAAAACTTACCTAACAATTATCGCTAACAATTTTATTTTCTGCGTTGAGGCTTTTGTTATAGTGAGGCTCCTGAATGGAAGAAAGGAATTGTTGACAGGAGGGGGGGGGGGCGAGAGGGGGGGAGGCGAGAGGGGCAGGAGGGAGGTAGAGTTGATTAAAAGGTATCTCATTGTATGCTCAGGTGAGAGGAAGAAAAATAGTTAAAAAAATAGTGGAAAATAGTTTAGAAAATAGTAAATAATAGAAATAGTAAAAAAAAAAAACTTTACAAAATAGCAAGAAAAAATAGAAATTGTAAGAAAAATTGCAATAGTAAAATATGTAAAAAAGAAAAAAAACATACCGAATTGTTTGCTTCGACAATGTGTGTGTGTGTGTGTGTGTGTGTGTGTGTGTGTGTGTGTGTGTGTGTGTGTGTGTGTGTGTGTGTGTGTGTGTGTGTGTGCTTAAGTCGCACTCTTCACACGTCACGAATTAATGCAATAAAAATAAAAATAATAAAGAATGACTGCCAGGAGTATTGTCAGCCCTCTGTTGCCCCTCACGACCGAGAGAGAGAGAGAGAGAGAGAGAGAGGGGTGGGGTAAGGAGGGAGATACGGGCCCTCTTAATTTTGGTCTTGGTCTCTCTCTCTCTCTCTCTCTCTCTCTCTCTCTCTCTCTCTCTCTCTCAGTACTGTTGTTGTTGGTGGTGGTGATGATGATGGTGATGACGGTGGTGGTGGTGCATTTTCTTCTTTTCTTCCTCCTCCTCCTCCTCCTCCTCCTCCTCCTCCTTCTCTTCCTTCTCCTTGTCGCTATTATCATCAACTTAGCTTCTTCTTCTTCTCCTTCATCATCTTCATTATCATTATCATTCCCATCTACACCAATCTCTTTCTTCACTCTCTTTCATCATCATCATCATCATCTTCCTGTGGGTGGTGGTGATGATGATGGTGGTGGTGGTGGTGACAGTATTTGCATTGCGTGAACGTGGTGGTGCTGAGGGAGGGGGGGAGGGGGGAGGGGGGGAGTTGAGGCAATATATGTGGGTGTTGGTGGTGAAGGGGGTCAGTAGTAGTGGTGGTGGTGGTGAGGGGAGGGGGGCGGGAGGGGGGGGGGGTAGTGTCTATATATACTTGTCCTCTATCCTCTAACAGTTACCCCCCCCCTCCGCCTCTTCCGCCTCCTCCTCCTCTTCTTTTTTCCTCCTCGCCCTTATAACCGGTTCAATCTTCCCCCTTCTCTTCAGTTCCCTCTACGCATGTTCCACCACCACCACCACCACCACCACCATTTTCATCACCAATATCACCACCACTCACCACAATTATCTGTATTACGTATCATCACCACCATTTCTATTGCTTTCCTCATCACCAAAATATTATACTTGCCTCATTTTCATCACCACCACCACCACCACTACCACTACCACCATCATCACCACCACCACTACCACCACCATCATCACCACTACCACCATCATCACCACCACCACTACCACCACCATCATCACCACTACCACCACCATCATCACCACCACCACCACTGTAACCCATTTCAGAGTAGCAGTTTCAGGCCACACACACACACACACACACACACACACACACACAGCAATACGTACATACATACACACATACACGGATTAGCAGTGCCATGTTGGGTTTTGCTCTCTCTCTCTCTCTCTCTCTCTCTCTCTCTCTCTCTCTCTCTCTCTCTCTCTCTCTCTCTCTCTCTCTCTCTCATAAATAAAGATTTTAACCACAAACACAAATACTAATTTTAATCCACGTTGGCCAAGTTGAAATTGGCATAAGGGAAGAAAAAGAAAAGAAGAAAGGAGGAATAAGGAAGCGAAGAAAATTATTATAAAGAAACGAAGAGAAGAAATACGGAAGGAAGAAAAGTAGGAAGAAGAGAAGTAGAGAGAAACGAAGAAAAGTATTAAAGAAATGCTTGAGAAGAGGGACCTAGGCCTATATCATTGGGTGTTTATTTGTCGCTATCATCATCATTTGCTTAGTTTCTTCTTTTTCCTTCTCTTTTTTTTCTTCTTCTTCTTCAGCATCATCTTCAACATTATTATCATTCCCATCTACTTTCATCCCTTCTTCCTCTATACTTTCATCATTAACTTAGTTTCTTTTTTTTTTCTTCTTCCTCTTCTTCTTCTTCTTCTTCTTCTTCTTCAGCATCATCTTCAACATTATTATCATTCCCATCTACTTTAATCCCATCCTCTTTACTCATCATCATCACTTTCATCATCTTCCTCTGGGTGGTGATGGTGGTGGTGGTGACGAGGAACTGTATCTCCCAAAGGCCAACAATAAGATAGGATCCTTCCCCTCATCTCTTTCCCTTCCCTCCCTCAATTCACCTTTTTTTTTTTTTTTGTGTGTGTGTGTTCGTGTGTGTATGTGTGTGTGTGTGTGTGTGTGTGTGTGTGTGTGTGTGTTCATCTTCATCTGTTTTGTTTGTTCATCATTATCACTCTACTTTCGTTTCTAGTCTTTTTATTGTGTGTATAGATTTAGCTTCATCTTATACTTCCATTTTTTCTTCGTCGTTTTTTTACTTAACGTTTCTAATTTACATGTTATTTTTTTTCCTTGCTGTTTCACCCAATATCTTCTTTCTAGTCGTTAATAGTTTAGACGTTTCTAGTGCATGGGATTTACTGTATTTTATTGTTTTATTTATTTTATCGTATTTTATTGCTGTCTCCTTCCCCCACCTCCTCCCCTCCTTCCCTCACCTTCCTTCCCTCACCTCCTTTCTTCCTTCCATCATTCCTTCCCTCCCTTCCTTCCATCACCTTCCTTCCCTCTCTTCCTTCCTTCCTTCCCTCACCTCCTCCCTTCCTTCCCTCACCTCCTTCCTTCCTTCCATCACCTTCCTTCCCTCTCTTCCTTCCGTCCTTCCCTCACCTCCTCCCTTCCTTCCATCACCTTCCTTCCCTCTCTTCCTTCCTTCCTTCCCTCACCTCCTTCCTTCCCTCACCTCCTTTCTTCCTTCCATCATTCCTTCCCTCCCTTCCTTCCTGCCCTCACCTCCTCCCATCCTTCCCTCCCCTCCTATCTTCCTTCCATCCTTCCTTCCCTCTCTTCCTTCCTTCCTTCCCTCTCTTCCTTCCTTCCTTCCCTCACCTCCTTTCTTCCTTCCATCATTCCTTCCCTCTCTTCCTTCCTTCCTGCCCCCACCTCCTTCCTTCCTTCCCTCACCTCCTTCCTTCCTTCCCTCACCTCCTTTCTTCCTTCCATCATTCCTTCCCTCTCTTCCTTCCTTCCTTCCCTCACCTCCTTCCTTCCTTCCCTCACCTCCTCTCTTCCTTCCATCATTCCTTCCCTCCCTTCCTTCCTTCCTTCCCTCACCTCCTTCCTGCCCTCACCTCCATCCTTCCTTCCCTCACCTCCTTCCTTCCTTCCCTCATCTCCTTCCTTCCTTCCTTCCCCCCTTACCTCCTTTGTTGTAAAAAAAATAAGTATGCAAATGGGAATCTATTGAAAAGTCACGCACGGAGCTCAAATATACCTCATGCGATGGACGTGAAAATAAATAGAATAAATAGATGATGATGGATAAGATAAGAGACACACGCACAGCAGCTGCCAGTACAAACGCACACTTAAGAATAAATGGATGGAAAAAAAAAATGAGATAGCCTACTGCCAAAAAAAAAAAAAGAGAGATAGCCTACCAAAAAAATCAGATACCCTACTGCCAAAAAAAAAAAATTAGATAGCCTACTGCCAAAAAAAAAAATGAGATAGCCTACTGCCAAAAAAAAAAAAATGAGATAGCCTACTGCCAAAAAAGAAAAAAGAGATAGCCTACTGCCAAAAAAAAAAAATGAGATAGCCTACTGCCAAAAAAAAAAATGAGATAGCCTACTGCCAAAAAAAAAAAATGAGATAGCCTACTGCCAAAAAATAAAAATAGATAGCCAACAGCCAAAAAAAAAAAAGATATACTACTGCCAAAAAAAAAAAAGAGATAGCCTACTGCCAAAAAAAAAAAAAATGCGATAGCCTACGGCCAAAAAAAAAGAGATAGCCTACTGCCAAAAAAAAAGAGATAGCCTACTGCCAAAAAAAAAATGAGATAGCCTACTGCCAAAAAAGAGATAGCCTACTGCCAAAAAAAATGAGATAGCCTACTGCCAAAAAAAAAAATGAGATAGCCTACTGCCAAAAAAGAAAAAGAGATAGCCTACTTCCAAAAAAAAAGAGATAGCATACTGCCAAAAAAAAAAAAATAGATAGCCTACTGCCAAAAAAAAAAAAAAAACTTGCTCTATAGAAACGTCAAGTACTAAATGAAGAAAACAAGATAACAGCAGATAAGATAAAGATAAAAATAGACAAATCAATACATTCATATAATACACGTACACGTATTCATATAATAATAATAATAATAATAATAATAATAATAATAATAATAATAATAATAATAATAGTATATTGTATAGAAACGTTAAATAGTAAATAAGCTTCTTGTCATCTTTTCCCTTCTCCCTCAAACACATTAAACTTGACCAAAAAAAAAAAAGAGAGAGAGAGAGAGAGAGAGGCGATTGAACTGACACCTGCTCCATCAACAACAACAACAACAACAACAAAAAGACAACAGCCTCTCTCCTCCCTTCATCCTCCTCCTCCTCCTCCTCTTCCTCTTCCTCTTCCTCCATTTCCTCCTGCCAACTCTTTTCCGATGAACTTAAAAGAGAAACACTGCATAAGGTGTGTGTGTGTGTGTGTGTGTGTGTGTGTGTGTTGAAATGCTTGAGAAAATGAGCCTAACAGTAATTCGACACACACACACACACACACACACACACACACACACACAGTTAAGTTACTACCACATACAATAGGATTCATCATTATATTCATCAGCAAGACGTTTGTATATAGGCCTACTCGCGTCCAAGCATTTCCTTCCTTCTGCGAGATTCTTAATTGCCCGCGACTTAATAGTTTCCAAAGATTTGCCGTTTTGACGTGAAGTGTAAAGAATCGCTACTTTTTTTTCACGCCTACAAAGTGTTTACGAGTGATGAAGAGAATTACAGACTTTTCACGGAACTTGGAATAATAAAATAAAAACTACCAAAAGGAGAGGTACAGTAATTTAAAAGATGCGATATGTGAAGGGAAGAATTGCAACTCTCATTCACGCCTACAAAGTGTTTACGAGTGATGGAAATTTTTGCAGACTTTTCACGGAACTTAAAACCATAAAATAAACTACCAAAAGGAAAAGTACAGTGATTTAAAAGATGCGATATGTGAAGGGAAAAATTGCAACTCTCATTCACGCCTACAAACTGTTTACGAGTGATGGAAATTTGCAGACTTTATATACACAGAACTTAAAACGATAAAATAAACTACCAAAAGGAAAAGTACAGTGATTTAAAAGATGCGATATGTGAAGGGAAGAATTGCAACTCTCATTCACGCCTACAAACTGTTTACGAGTGATGGAAATTTGCAGACTTTATATACACAGAACTTAAAACGATAAAATAAACTACCAAAAGGAAAAGTACAGTGATTTAAAAGATGCGATATGTGAAGGGAAGAATTGCAACTCTCATTCACGCCTACAAACTGTTTACGAGTGATGGAAATTTGCAGACTTTATATACACAGAACTTAAAACGATAAAATAAACTACCAAAAGGAAAAGTACAGTAATTTAAAAGATGCGATATGTAAAGCTCAAAATCGTTACTCCTATTTACAAAGTTTACGAGTTATGGAGATTCGCAGACTTTTCACGGTAACTTTGAATAATAAACAAAACTACCAAAAGGAGAGTAACAATGTGAAAGGGACAGTCATTTAAGATGTTTCATAGATATAATCGTGTGAAAAATCGCTCCTGTTACGATGCACTGTTAACACCTCTCCTCCCGAAATTGACCTCTCTTTCGGCCACCTCTTTTTATTTTTTTTATAGGAGCAGCGAGTAGCGGGCTTTTTTATTATTTTTGTTTCCTTTTATTGTGCCCTTGAGCTGTCTCCTTTGTTGTAAAAAAAAAAATTATAGTCTCCCCAAGAATTTCCGACTTCGACACACACACACACACACACACATACACACACACGCACACACAACTTGCCCACTAACAGCAAGGCAGCAACACAGTGAAGATAAAAGCACTAAAGTCAATGTTATCTGATTGTTAGCCACTTCACGTTAATAGCAACTGTGTCTTTTTCACGGGTTCCAAGTATCCACAGTGTTTAAGCCTTTCAGACTTTCCACTCAAGCACAGATATTAATAGACTTGGTTACCATATGGAAACAGCAACGTTCCAAATATATGTGAAGAAACAAATTTGATAGCTTGCCTTTAAACGTGAATAATTGCTACACTTTTGTTTATATTTTTACGTCTTCTAAGTATTCACAGTGTTAAAACATTTTACTTTATCCACAAGCACAGATAAATACACTGGGCCACTATCTTATAAGTTAACTACGCTAGGAAATTATAAATGCAACAGTAATATGATAATTCGACATTTGACGTGAATAATGGCTATCCCTTTGGTTTTATGTCTTATAAGTATTCACAGTGTTCAAGCATTTCAAATCTTCCACTCAAGTACAGATAAATAAACTGTATAGTACTAGATAAGTAAATACCTAAACCTAACGAACTAAGGTAATTCAAACTAAAGTAAACCTAAGCTAAACCAAAACGAATGTAGCCTAACTGAGGTAAACTTAAAGTAACTTGCGCTAAACTAAAAGTAAACTAAACAAACTAAAGTAACGAACTAAAATAAAGTGAAACTAAACTAAAATTACGGTAACTGAATTTAAGTAAAGGTAAAGTAAACAAATTAAAGTAAAGCTAAACTAAACTAAAATTACGGTAACTGAATTTAAGTAAAGGTAAACTAAACGAATTAAAGTAAAGCTAAACTAAACTTAAATTACGGTAACTGAATTTAAGTAAAGGTAAAGTAAACGAATTAAAGTAAAGCTAAACTAAACTTAAATTACGGTAACTGAATTAAAGTAAAGGTAAAGTAAACAAATTAAAGTAAAGCTAAACTAAAAAAAAAAATCAAGTTAAACTAAACTAAAATTAAAGTAAAGCTGAAGTTTTTTTGTTTAATTATAGAATCATTGCTTTGCGTGCTTTTTTTTTTTTATTTTTTTTTTTTTTGACCTGCTTCCTTTACTGTAAAAAATAACCCAAAGTAAACCAAGACTAAAGTAAATCACCTAACCTAACTTAACTAACTTACTAACTTAACCTAACTAACCTAACCTAACTTAACCTAACTAACCTAACCTAGCTAACTTAACCTAACCTAACTTAACCTAACTAACCTAACCTAACTTAACCTAACTAAACTAACCTAACTAACTTAACCTAACTTACCTAACCTAACCTAACTCAACCTAACTAACCTAACCTAACTTAACTAACCTAACTTAACCTAACTTAACCTAACCAGTAGCAGCGTGACCCAGCTGATGCAAGAGGAACGTTTTTTTTTATCTTAAGCTGACGTCTTTGCGTGACTATTTAGTACCGCTATTTATGGCCCATCAACATTTATTGCTACTGGTGCTGGAGGGTCATAAAACAAACATCATCGAAACTTATATGTAATTGGATGGACTGCAGAGGAGGATTTCGGAATGCATTTTTACCTTCCTTCCCTCACCTCCTTCCTTCCTTCCTTCCATTCTTCCCTCACCTCCTTCCTTCCCCCACCTCCTCCCTTCCTTCCCTCACCTCCTTTCTTCCTTCCTTCCATTCTTCCCTCACCTCCTTCCTTCCCTCACCTCCTCCCTTCCTTCCCTCACTAGCTTCCATCCCTCACCTCCTTTCTTCCTTCCTTCCTTCCTTCCATTCTTCCCTCACCTCCTTCCTTCCTTCCTTCCCTCACCTCCTTCCTTCCCCCACCTCCTCCCTTCATTCCCTTACCTCCTTTCTTCCTTCCCTCTCTTCCTTCCTTCCTTCCCTCACCTCCTTCCTTCCTTCCCTCATCTCCTTCCGTCCTTCCTTACCTCTTCAAATTCCCCTCTTCCAAAGTCATTCCAACCTAACCACGTATTTTCTTCTCCTTACAGACATCTTCATCTCTCTTGCTTCCTTCATTCCTTCCTTTTATGGGGCTGGTTTTGAAATGGTTGATAATTTTATCCATGACTATAAGTGGTTGAAAATTGCAAACCTAATACGTAGAGACTTAAAGAAATTACATGGGGTACAAATGGAATTTATAACGTGCGTGAAGATTGATATATATATATATAGTGAATATGGAATGCAGACTTTACGTAGACACTTAAACTAATTAGATGGACTGCAGAGATGAATTCTAAATCGCAGATGTGAAGATTGAAAGGAGGTAGAGAAGTGTAATGTATGTTTTTAGAGATAAATCATTGCGAATTTTATTATCTTATTTAAATCTTTGTTCAAGAATTGCAACTTTACACAGAAACGTAAAATAAGTGAATGGCCTGCAAAGTGGAATCATACAACACATGTGTGAAGTGCATAGACTGGGAGAAATGTATGTTGTTGTTGTTTAGAGAGAGAGAGAGAGAGAGAGAGAGAGAGAGAGAGAGAGAGAGAGAGAGAGAAATCACTGCGAATTTCATCCGTCTAATTTTCGTCTATCTATGTTTTAAGAATTGCAAACATTACCCAAAACTTGAAATTCTTGGATGGCCTGCAAAGTGGAATTTCGTAACGTATATTTTGAAAATCATATTGAGTGTGTGAAATGTAATATATTCTTTTTATTAGGGAAATGATTGCGAGTTTTATCTATGATTGCAGACGTTACCCAACACTCTTAAATATGACTGGGTGAACCGCGGAGAGTAATTTTAGGTGTGTAACGGAAGCTTAACATATATACCTTCTAAAGCTTATAAATGCGGAGTGGGATTTTATAGAGTGTGTCAGGATTAAGAGGAAAAGAAACAACATATATATACCTTTTTAACGTAATAATTGCCACCTTAATCTACGGCTACGAATTGCAGACTTCTTAGAAACTTAAAGATAATTGGATGGAGTGTTTCATGATTGAGAGTAACAGAAACAACACATATATACCTTTTTAACATAATAAATGCCGCCTTAATCTACGGCTACTAAGAGCATTTACTAGAGTTAAAGGAATTGCAGACATCTCAGAAATTTAAAGTGACTGGATGAACCGCGGAGTGGAATTTTAGATAGTGTTTCATGATTAAGAGGAACAGAAACAACACATATATACCTTTTTAACATAATAATTGCCACCTTTATCCACGGCTACGGATTGCAGACTTCACAGAGACTTAAAATCAATAGGATGGACTACGAGTGGAGTGCGTGAAATTGAGGAGTAACAAACTTAACATATACATCTTTTTAACGTAATAATTACCGCTTGTATCTATACGGCTACAAAGCATTCACTAGTGTTAAGGAATTGCAGACTTCTCAGAAACTTAAAAGAATTGGATTATATGGAAGTGGAATTCAACAACGTGTGTGTGAGATTATCAGAGTAAGAGAAAGTGACAAAGGGATGCTTAGAGAAAAGGGGAAGAAAAGAAAGGGAAGAATAGGGAAGGAGGGGGAGGTGAAACGGAGAGAAATGAGAGGTAAGCGCAGAAAGGAAGAGAAGTGGAGGAAAGGGAAAGGAAAGGAAAGAAGGGAAAGGGGATGAAATGCAAGAAGGGGAATGGGGAAGAGAAATGAGGGGAAAGGGACGTGACAGAAGGAAAAGAGAATGACATGCAGGAAGGGAAATGAAGTGAATGGAAATACAAAAAAAAAAAAAGAGAGAGAACGGAAAAGGGCGATTAAAAAAAACGAATAATAAAGGAACAGAAAGGAAGGGAAAACGAAAAAAATAAAGAACATGATAAAGAAAAAAACAAGTATAGGACAGAGGCGAAGGGAAGAAGGGATCAAGGGAGCAAGGTTGTCTGAGGCGAGGACGGCGACGAAGAAGAGGAGGAGGAGGAGGAGGAGGAGGAGGCGTCTGGTCTTGTCCAAAGGGAATGATAAGGAGGAGGACAAGGACTTAACTGTAAGGAGAGATAAATGCAGAGGAGGAAGAAGAAGAAGAAGAAGAAGAAGAAGAAGAAGAAGAAGAAGAAGAAGAAGAAGAAGAAGGGGAAGAAGAAGAAGAGGAGGAGGAGGAGGAGGCCTGAAAGAGTAATGCATTGAAGGGAGAGGAAGAGAGAGGGAGAGGGAGAGAAAAAACAGATAAAAAAAAAAACTAAAGAACTGTGAGAGGCATAATAATTCAGTTCATATTGTAGAAGTAGTAGTAGTAGTAGTAGTAGTAGTAGTAGTAGTAGTAGTAGTAGTAGTAGTAGTAGTAGTTCAAAGTCCTCTCTTATGTGATTTGTAGTGTTTTTCTTCCTTATATCTGCGAATGGTGATAAGATTCTAAGGTGTGTGTGTGTGTGTGTGTGTGTGTGTGTGTGTGTGTGTGTGTGTGTGTGTGTGTGTGTGTGTGTGTGTGATTATACAGTAGCATCCTTGGCTGTTTTTTTTTTTTTTTGTGTGTGTTTTTCGTGTTTTATATATATATATATATATTTTTTTTTCGTGTTCCATTTTATTTCGTCTATAGATTTATTTGGTTCATTTTACGTTCAGGGTCATTTATTTTAAGCTCCTGTTCCTTTCTTTCTTTCTCTCTTCCTTAATTCATCAATTCATTCTGTCTTTCTCTCTTCTTCCCTTTCTCCTTTCCCTATCTTTCCTTTTCTCTTATATCCCAGTCTCTCTTTATATACCTTCCTTTGTCTACTCTTTTTTTCTTCTTCCTTTCATTCCCTTATCCTCGCCTTTCTTAATCTATCTTCCTTTCCCTATCCCCTTCAACTCTATCCTCTTCCTTCTCTTCCCTTATTCCCCCCTTCCTCTCCTTAACCTTTCTCTCTGCCTTTCTTTTTCTGCACTGTCTTTCCTCTTCCCTCCTTTCTCTTGCCTTCTCTCGCCTTCCTTACTTCCCTTCCCTTCCTTTCTCCCCGTCTTCCTTCCCTTCTCTTCCCTTCCCTTCCCTTCTCCCCGTCTTTCTTCCTTTACCGTCCCCACATTCCTCTTCCTTTCTTTCCCTTCCCTTCCCTCCCTTCCTCTCCTCTCTCCTTCCTTCTTCCCTCACCTCGTCTCCTCCCTCACCATCTCTTCCATCAACCACCTCTACCAATGTCTCTGCAAACCTAAACATACGATCTCCTCTCCTTCCAGACCCACCACCACCACCACCACCATGCCGGGTAAGCGAATCCCAACCAGCGAGACGACGGAGGCGCTGACGGCGGAGCTGGAGTCCATGACGCCGACGGGGGAGCAGGCGCCGGAGAAGCAGGACCCGGAGAAGACGCAGCTCAAGAAGGAGTTGGGGTTGTTAGAAGGCGTGGCCATCATCCTCGGCATCATTGTGGGCTCAGGTGGGTAGGGTTGTGGACTTGTGGTTGTTGTTCTTGTTATTCAGGGGGAAGAGGGTAGTGTGTGTGATATTGTTAATGATGGTTACCGTATAATATAGTAGGCGATGATGTCATTCTTATGTCAACACCCACACCCTCCCAGCACCCCCTTTGCAGACTCCTTAAGGGTCGGTATAATAAGATACTTTCGTCTCTCACATCAGCTAATTTTAAAGGTCAAAGAGGGGGTCAGTCGGGTTCTAATGTGTGTTTCCTCAGGTTCACGGTACAGAAGAAGGGTCAGACTACCACCAGGGTCACAAAACTACTCCTGGAAATGCCCACAACTCCTACGAAAGCCTCTTCAATTATGTGTTCTAAGGGGGAGATATGTCTTGTAATACCACCCCTTATGTCCTTATGTTCACCCGTTTCTCTCTTCGTCCGTCAGGCATCTTCATCTCGCCCAAGGGAGTGCTGAAGGAGACGGGCAGCGTGGGCATGTCGCTGGTGGTGTGGGTGATGTGCGGCCTCATGTCCATGGTGGGCGCGCTGTGCTACGCCGAGCTGGGCACTTCCATACCTAAGAGCGGTGGGGACTACGCCTATATCAACACCGCCTTCGGGTCGCTGCCTTCCTTCCTCTTCCTGTGGGCCGCCAACCTTATCTTCGTGTGAGTTTGAGAGGTGGTCGTTGTTGTTGTTGTTGTTGTTGCTGCTGTTTTCTCCCGTCTGGATTCTAATTATTGCTTTTCTTCTTTATTGTTGTTCTGTATTGTTCTTTTTTTTTCTTTTTTTTGTTTCTTCCTTTTTATAATTCTTTACTATTTTTATTTTTATCATCGGTGTTTTCGTCTACTTTCCATTCTTCTGTTTCTTATTTCTTCCTTATTTTTGTTCCTTCGTTATTTATTTTCCTCCTTTCTTCCTCTTTACTGTTCTTGTTTTTATTCGGCCTCCCATTCCTCTGTTTCTCTCCTTTCTTCTTTCTTTACTGTTTTCTCTTTATTATGGTGAGAGTTATATGAGTTCCTTCATCTTCCTCTGTGGGTCAGTCATTCGCCATGGTCTGATCACGTGATGGTCAGCTACGATGTTACCCGTCCCGAATGAAGGAGCTTGGAGTTAGATAGTGATGCTTATTTTTTGTTTGCTTATTTGATTTTGCGCGCTCGTGTGTGTGTGTGTGTGTGTGTGTGTGTGTGTGTGTGTGTGTGTGTGTGTGCAAGCTATGTCCCATTTATAAGTGTAGCTATTTTGCATTACTTAAATATTACAGAAGATTCATGCATTAGTAATAGTAAAATCGTTCTAGAAATAACATCTGAAAACACACAATGCAATACCACCACCACCACCACTACTACTACTACTACTACTACTACTACTACTACTACTACTACTACTACTGTTACTACCACTTCTCCCATCTCTCCTCTTCCTTCCTTCCTTCCCTTCCCTTCCCTTCCCTTCCTTTCCCTTCCCTTCCCTCCCATCTCTCCTCTTCCTTCCTTCCTTTCCTTCCCTTCCCTTCCGGGCCTACCCTTCCCTTCTTCGTCCCTGTACTGTATAATGTTTGTATGTTAACGTGTGCCAGTGTAACATATGTGCTGTGTACCTCTATATAGTACCACACTACTCCTACTGTACCACTAACACTTACAAACTTTGGGCCGTATTACTAAAAATTTTGTCGCTTAAGTTCACCTCTTTGACAAGGCTTTCCTATGAGTCTGGGGCATTTCCGGAAGTAGTTTTATGACCCTGGTGGTAGTCTGACCCTTCCTCTGTACCGTGAACCTAAAGAAACACTCATTATAACTCAATTGCCTTCCTCTTGGACCTTTAGAAATAGTTGATGTTAGAAGCGAAATGGTCTAATAATACCAATCTTTTTTTTCTCTCTCTCTCCCCCTCGCAGGCCCACCACCAACGCCATCATGTCCCTCGCCTTCGCCAAATACGTAATCCAGCCTTTCTTCCCGAGTTGCGATATGCCAGACTCAGCCATCCGTCTCATCGCTGCGCTGGCCATATGTGAGGAACTCGTGTGTGGGGCTGGTTGTATTTCTTTCTCTCCTTTTCCTTCCTCCTCCTCTTCTTCTTTCTCTCCTTTTCCTTTCTCCTCTCCTTCTTTCTCCTCTCCTTCTTTCTCTCCTTTTCCTTTCTCCTCCTCTTCTTCTTTCTCTCCTTTTCCTTCCTCCTCCTCTTCTTCTTTCTCTCCTTTTCCTTTCTCCTTTTCTTCTTTCTCTCCTTTTCCTTTCTCCTCTCCTTTCTTCTTCCTTCTTTCTCTCCTTTTCCTTTCTCCTCCTCTTCTTCTTTCTCTCCTTTTCCTTCCTCCTCCTCTCTTTCTCTCCTTTTCCTTTCTCCTCTCCTTCTTTCTCTCCTTTTCCTTCCTCCTCCTCTTCTTCTTTCTCTCCTTTTCCTTTCTCCTTTTCTTCTTTCTCTCCTTTTCCTTCCTCCTCCTCTTCTTCTTTCTCTCCTTTTCCTTTCTCCTCTCCTTCTTTCTCCTTCCTTCCTTCCTTTCTCCTTTCCCTTCCCTTCTTCCTATTCCCTGTGTTGTGAACTTGTGAGTCTCTTGTTTGCTGGTCTAATTCCTTTTTCTCTCATCTTTCACTTTCTTTCTCCTTTCATTCTTCCTCTCTTCCCCTTTCCTTCCCTTCTATGTAAATCTCCCTTTCATTTCCTCTCCTTCCCTTTCTTTCTTTCTTCTCCTGTTTCGAGTCATTCTTTAAATTCTTTCTCCTTTCCTTTTTCCTTCATTCCTTCCATCTCTCCTCCTTTTTCCTTTCTCCTCCTTCCTTCCCTTCCCCTCTCATCTCTCCTCTTCCTTCCTTCCTTTCGTCTTTTTCTTCATTTCTTTGTTCCTGTCTTCCAATTGTCCTTCCACCTTCCCTTCCTTCCTTTCTTCTTTCCTTTCAGTCCTTTCTCTTTCATTTTTCCTTTTCTCCCTCTCCCCGCTCACTTTATTTTGTTTTCCTCCTTTCTTTCTTCCTTCCCTATTTCTTCTTTTCTCCACCCATCCACTTCATTCCTATACTTTCCTCCTTCCATCCTTTCTTCATTAACTGTCTTCCTTTCCATCAATTTCTCCTTTATTTCTCTGATACACTTTACTCTTTCCATCCCTCATTTCTTCTCTCTGTCTCTGTCTTCCTCTCCATCAATTCCTCCCTTTCTTCTCCCTCCATTCCTTCGCTCCTTGATATATCCCAGTTTACCGTATTTCATTCACCCCCAATAGGCTCGAGGGCTAGTGTAATGGAGATGAGCACTGAGGCCATGAGCAGCTATGGCGTATCTTCACCTTTCGTACTTTCCGCAGGCTTCCTCACGGCCCTGAACTGCTGGAACGTGCGGGTCACCACCAAGCTGCAGGACTTCTTCATGGTCACCAAAATCGGGGCGCTGCTCTTGGTCATTCTGGCGGGACTCATCTACTTGATCATGGGTGAGTAGCAGAGGGAGGGAGTTGGTTGGTGTCTCCTTTGTGGACTCATCGACTACGGACACAGCTGCTTCACACTGGCTCCTCTTCTCTAGTGCCTTGTTGGAGACCATTTCCGTTGCCACTGGGATGGATTTCACTGTAAAGCCCCGTTCATACTGTGTGAACGGGGCTTTAAGGACACATAGCCTGCCCTTGGGTTGTGGTGCTCCTGGAAGCCGGCATTTGGTACCAGCTTCTCATGATGGTGTACCTGTCTCGGCGCCGCTGTAGTGAGTAGAGATGCAGGTGTTGTAGCCTTTCCCAGTAGTTGAGGTGCTCCATACCCATACTCCATACTCCATACATCGTTAGGTAGTGGGTCATGGTGATTAAGAGGGACAGAGAGAGGGAGGGATTTGGCTGGTGTGTGGTTAGGCAGTAGTTAGGTAGTGGGTCATGGTGATTAAGAGGGACAGAGAGAGGGAGGGATTTGGTTGGTGTGTGGTTAGGTAGTTACGTAGTTGGGTAGTTAGTGGGTCATGGTGATTAAGAGGGACGGAGAGAGGGAGGGATTTGGCTGGTGTGTGGTTAGTTAGTAGTTAGGTAGTTAGTGGGTCATGGTGGTCAACTTATGCACTACTCTGTTCACTCCTGACTCACTTAACACATGACAGTGACTGGTAACTTATGCACCACTCTGTTCATTGTTGAGACTCTTAACGTTATCCAGAGACCATTAATTTATGCACCACCCTGTTAAGTCATTCTCGTCAACACACTTAACAACACTCAGCACACTTACTTACATCATTACAAACACACTTACCAATACATCCATGCACCTACCAACACATCAACATACACTAACACACTAACACACAACACTTGATACACTTACTAACACTCCACACACTTACCAACACTTGATACACTTACCTACACACTTACCAACACTCCGCACACTTACCAACGCTCGTCTCTCTCTCTCTTCCCAGGCAACACCGAGAACTTCCACAACTCCTTCCAAGGGACCAGTACTGAGCCGGGGCAGATCGCTGTTTCCTTCTACTCCGGCATCTTCTCCTACGCTGGCTGGAACTACCTCAACTTCATGACGGAGGAGCTCAAGAACCCCTTCGTGTGAGTGGCCTTCCTGGTCTTGCCTCGCACGTCTTCGTAGTTTGTTGAAATTTTGTGTAGATATTGTATGTGCATTGCCGTGAGTTTGTAGTACTGTTGTGGAGCTCAAGAACCCCTTTGTGTGTGAGTGTCCTGGCCTGTGACATCTTTAACCCGGTAGCAGCGGGGATCGTGTTTCTTAATGGTCCCTCCAAGCGAGAAAATGAGAAAAAATCACCCCTCACACAAACCATTTCATAATATATATCAAAGCATTTGTGATCAGATTATGTATCAGCTTTTTTTGGGGGGTTTATATCATGGCACAAATTTGGCCCGTCGCTGCTACATGGTAAAGCCACAAATTTGGCCCGTCGCTGCTACCGGGTTAACCCCTCGACTGTGGATTTCTTACAAGAAGACATCACCAAGCTACAGGAATGGAACAAAAAGTGGCTGCTACAATTCAATAAAGAAAAATGTAAAGTCCTGCACCTTGGGAGGGGAAATCCAGCACACCAATACCACATGGGAAACACTCCACTATCCACCACAGAGGCAGAGAAAGACCTGGGAATATATGTTACCAGGCTACCAGCGAAGGGATATCCAGCACACCAATACCACATGGGAAACACTCCACTATCCACCACAGAGGCAGAGAAAGACCTGGGAATATATGTTACCAGGCTTCAAGTGAGGGGATATCCAGCACACCAATACCACATGGGAAACACTCCACTATCCACCACAGAGGCAGAGAAAGACCTGGGACTATATGTTACCAGGCTACCAGTGAAGGCATAATCTTTGCCAATTGCAGTGGACGGGTTAAGTTCTGTCTCTGCCTTAATGAATGCAAGTTTTAATAATGAAAACAAATCCCACCTCTGTCTCAATGAACTTGTGTTAAAAAAAAAGAAAAAAAAATCCACCTCTGCCTCAGTAAACCTAATGAAAACAATAATGAAAAATGAGAAGAAATATTTGAAATGAAATGACATGAAAAAAAACCAAAAAAAAAAACCACAGTCTTCCTTCAGGCCCTGTAACATCTTTCCCCTTCTCTTCCCCCCACAGCAACCTGCCGCGGGCCATCTACATCTCCCTGCCGCTGGTCACGCTTGTCTACGTGCTGGCCAACATCGCTTACCTGGCCGTGCTCACACCTGTCGACATGCTGGCCTCGGACGCAATTGCTGTGGTGAGTACCCGACCCGATGGACACATTTTCTTTGTTTTGCCGTGACCTCTGACCCTATAAGTCGTGGCATGGTCTTTTTTTATTATTATTATTATTATATTTTTTTTTTACAGTAAAGAAAACCGTTCAAGGGCAAAAAAGAGGAAAGGAAACAATAATGAAAAAAAGCCTGCACATGAAGGTAGAATTGACCCCATATTATGTAGCGTCGCTGGGAAGTCTTATATACGAATAGCATGTGCGTGGATGTGCTCTTCTATTTCCACGAGACTTCCACAAGTAATGAGTTTACTTTTCACTGGGAACCATTAATATTTCTTTTGTAGTGACCCACCTACTTGGATTCTTTTTAGGAGCAGCGAGTAGTGTTTTTTTAATTTTTTTGTTATTGTTTAATTTTTTGTGTGCCGATGAGCTGTCTCCTTTGTTGTAAAAAAAGAAAAGAAAAAGTATGTGACCCTTGACCCCTGAGGATAAGGAATTTCATGGCCTGGGGGTGAATGACGGACTTTTTTTTTTTTTTTTTATCTAAGGAGACAGTTCAAGGGCTCAAAGAAAGGAAAAAACAAAAAACAAAAAAAACACGCTACTCACTGCTCCCGAACAGAGGTCAAAGGAGTGTCCAAAAAGAGAGGTCAATTTCGGGAGGAGAGGTGACATGTTTTATTTCGACCAACATGAATGAAGTTGCAATATTTCCTCTGGTTCTCTCACAGACGGATGAAAGCTAAATCTATTACTTGGCCTTAGTATGAATTCCTGGTAACTCTATATTAGTTAAGACACACCATTGTATTCCTTAGGTCTGCCTGTGTTCATGTAGTCATTCAAGGGAGCTACAGTGTTTCCTCTGGTTCTCTCACAGACGGATGAAAGCTAAATCTATTACTTGGGCTTACTATGAATTCCTGGTAACTCTATATTAGTTAAGACACACCATTGTATTCCTTAGGTCTGCCTGTGTTCATGTAGTCATTCAAGGGAGCTACAGTGTTTCCTCTGGTTCTCTCACCGACGGATGAAAGCTAAATCTATTACTTGGGCTTACTGTGAATTCCTGGTGACTCTATATTAGTTAAAACACACCATTGTATTCCTTAGGTCTGCCTGTGTTCATGTAGTCATTCAAGGGAGCTACAGTGTTTCCTCTGGTTCTCTCACTGACGGATAAAAGCTAAATCTATTACTTGGGCTTGCTGTGAATTCCTGGTAACTCTATATTAGTTAAAACACACCATTGTATTCCCTGTGTTCATGTAGTCATTCAAGGGAGCTACAGTGTTTCCTCGGGTTCTCTCACTGACAGATGAAAGCTAAATCTATTACTTGGGCTTACTGTGAATTCCTGGTAACTCTATATTAGTTAAAACACACCATTGTATTCCCTTAGGTCTGCCTGTGTTCATGCAGGAGCAGGCTTGTTTTTTTCTCTGCACTTCTTTTTTTTTATATATATATCAAAGGATGCGGCTCAAGGGCAACAAATACAGTACGCAAAAAAAAAGCCCGCTACTCGCCGCTCCCACAGAAGTAAAGAGTAACCCCAAAAAATCCACCTCTGCCCTTGAGCCGTCTCCTTTGCAGTTAAAAAAATATTAAAAAATCATCTTGTGCCGCAGTGAGTAATGTCCGTGTCTCGCCCCGCCACAGACCTTCGCCGACCGCCTCATGAGCCACGGCAGCTGGGTCATGCCGCTGCTGGTCGCCCTCTCTGCCTTCGGAGGACTGTCGGTGCACATCATGACCTCCTCCAGGTGGGTGACGCTTTCTTTTACTTATTTATTTCGATGTTTTTCTTATTATTTCTTATTTCTCTGGACATTAACAGAAGTCCGCCCAGCCTAACTAACTATCTACATTTCAAAAAGTAACGTGGGCCAGAGTTTGAGCGAGATAAGGAGTGAACTTTCTACTCTTTTGTGTGTGTGTGTGTGTGTGTGTGTGTCTGTGTGTGTGTAGTGTGGCGACTATGCCTGATGAACGAGCCTCCCATAACCCACTTAGCCAGGGGGGTATCTCTTTGGCCGACTCAGTAAGGAGCAGCTCTCCCGTCACGCTGGTCGCAGGTTCAATCCCAGGCAGCCGGCGAATACCCTGATCTTGATTAATTTCTCATGCGTTTCAATACACACAGCGGACGTGTTGGAAAATAGAAAAAGAGCAAATAAACTCCCGGGGCACGACACTTCCAGCCCTCATCTTCTACTTAAACTACTTATATACTTCTATTTCACCTCATACTTGGGACTCATTAACACCTGACTGATTGAGTGGGTTGTGTGGTGTTGCAGGTTGTGTTTCGTGGGCGCAAGACAAGGACACTTCCCAGACAGCCTCGCCCTCATCAGCTGTCGATGCAACACTCCGATGTCTTCGCTTATCTTCCTGGTGAGTGTGTGCATGTGTGTGTAGGGGGAGAAGGGTATGGCTATGTGTGTTTACCTAGTTGTGAAATACAGGAAAAGAGCTGTAATAGGCTTGTGCTGTCCTGTCTCCATAACGCTTATCCAGTTTGGTTTTAAATTCATGAATCGTTTTTGCACACTCAGTCTCCTCGTCAAGTCCGTTCCATGTTGTTATGCTTCTGTATGGAAAACTGTATTTCTTGATGTCTCTCCTACAGTCGCTCTTCTTCAATTTCTTACCATTGCCTCTTGTTATGGAGACGGGACAGCACAAGCCTAGTACAGCTCTTTTCCTGTATTTCACAACTAGGTAAATACACACAAATTCTCTTCTCTCTTTCTCCACATCACTCACAGTAGACGCCCACAAGCCCTTCCTCCTCTGCTTCACCTCCTCCTTCCCTTCCTTTTCCTCATCTTTCCCATCATCCTCACTCTTCCCTTCATACCCATCACCCTCTTCCTTATACTTCTTTCTTTCCTTCACCAGCCCTTCCATCACCTCCTCTTCCTTCACCACCTTCTCCTCCTCCTCCTTCATCTCCTTCCCTTCCCTTCCTTTTCCTCCTCTTTCCCATCATCCTCACTCTTCCCTTCACACCCATCACCCTCTTTCCTGTACTTCTTCCTTTCCTTCACCACCTCCTCCTCTTCCTTCACCACCTTCTCCTCCTCCTCCTTCATCTCCTTTCCTTCCCTTCCTTTTCCTCATCTTTCCCATCTCCCTCACCCTTCCCTTCACACTCATCACCCTCTTCCTTGTACTTCTTCCCTTCCTTCACCACCTCCTCCTCTTCCTTCACCACCTTCTCCTCCTCCTCCTTCATCTCCTCCATCCCTTCACCGCTCCCTTTTCCTCCTCTTTCCCATCTCCCTCATCCTTCCCTTCACACCCATCACCCTCTTTCCTATACTTCTTCCTTTCCTTCACCACCTTCTCCTCTTCCTTCACCAATTTCTCCTCCTCCTCCTTCATCTCCTTTCCTTCCCTTCCTTTTCCTCATCTTTCCCATCATCCTCACTCTTCCCTTCACACCCATCACCCTCTTTCCTACACTTCTTCCTTTCCTTCACCACCTCCTCCTCTTCCTTCACCAATTTCTCCTCCTCCTCCTTCATCTCCTTCCCTTCCCTTCCTTTTCCTCATCTTTCCCTACACCTCACTCTTCCCTTCACACCCATCACCCTCTTCCTTGTACTTCTTCCTTCCCTTCACCTCCTCCTCCTTCATCACCTTCTTCGCCTCTTCCTCCAGGGCCTGTTGTCGCTGGTGTACCTCAGCACGACGGATATCTACCGCCTCATCGACTACGCCAGCTTTGTGGAGAGCATGTTCATCCTCTGCAGCATTGCCGGCCTCCTCTACATGCGCTGGAAATATCCCGACATGGAGCGGCCCATCAAAGTAAGTCCTTGGGGGGGGGAGGTCTTGAAGTATTTTTAAGTAGTTGGTTGTCTCGTTAGTGGAATTTGCACTCGTCTGATTCCTGTACATAGGTAAGGCTAGGTTAGGTAAGGCTTAGGTTAGGTTAGGTTAGGTTTGGTTGGGCTAGGTTAGGTAAGGTAAGGCTAGGTTAAGTTAGGTTAGGTTAGGTCAGCTAAGGTAAGGCTAGGTTAAGTTAGATTAGGTTAGGTTAGGTAAGGGAAGGCTAGGGTTAGGTTTGGTTAGGTTAGGCTAGGTAAGGTAAGGCTAGGTTAAGTTAGGTTAGGTTTGGTTAGGTTAGGTAAGGCTAGGTTAGGTTAGGTTAGATAAGGTACGGCTAGTTTAAGTTAGGTTAGGTAAGGCTAGGTTAAGTTAGGTTAGGTTAGGTTACTCTCTCTGTACATTCACCCGAAACAACTTAATATAGTGCGACTCATTCATACAGGTGAGGATTTAGAAGGTCTTACAAGGGTAGTTAAGAAGTTGGTTGGCTTGTTAGTGGACGTTTCTCTTGGTTAACTTTTCCCCATGTACCGGAAATGATGGAACATGAAACGAAGCCACAGTTTGCAGGTTTGGGGTGCTTATATTTAATTTTGCACTGGCCATGTATTTAAAGTTCACATTGTTGGGTATGGCAATTAGTGCATTCTAGTGTCTTAAGTGTGGCATCATGGTACTGTCAGGTGCATTGCTCTTTTATTTTTTGTGTTCTCGTATGTTTTGTCACCCTTGAGCTGCCTCCTTGACTAAAAGTGATTGGGTACGCCTCTCCACCACATACCCGCACCTCTCCATCATTTTCTCGCATCTTTCCACTACACACCCTAACCTCTCCACCACATACCCTCACCTCCACACCACATACTCCCCTAACCCCTTCACCACATTCCCTCACCACACACACACACACACACACACCTTCACATTCATTCCACTCAATCTTCTCCTCCTTCAAGCTTAATATATCTCTCTCTCCTTCACCACCTTGTCCCTCATCCCACACGTTCCCTCACCTCTCCCTCCCCCCCCAGGTCCACCTCGCCGTTCCCATCGCCTTCCTGCTGGTGTGCGGGTTCCTGGTGTTCCTGCCGCTCTATGTCCGGCCCTACGAGGTTGGCATGGGGCTGCTCATCACCGGCTCTGGCATCCCCGCTTACTTCCTCTTCATCTATTGGGAGAACAAGCCACGACTGATCAGGAGATGGCTGGGTGAGTATTGGTGGTTGTTGGTTGGTTGGTTGTGTTGGGGGGTGGTTGTGGTTGCTTGCTTTTTTTCAGATTTTTTTTTTTTTTCTTTGTCCTTTTTGTTTTTGTGTTTGTTTTTTGTCTATTTTTCTTTGTTTTTTATTGTCTTCTTTTTATTCTGTCTTTTCTCTTTTTTTCTGATTTTTTTTTCTTTGTCTATTCTTTGTCCTTTTTTTTTCTTTGTCTTATTTTCATTGTTTTTTATTGTCTTCTATTTTTGTCTTTTTTGTCTGATTTTCTTTTTTGGTTTTGTTTGTTTTGATTTTTTGTTGTTTTTCTATTCTTTTTTGTCTTGTTTGTTTTGTCTTCGTTCGTTTTCATTTCGTCTTCCGATAAGCTTAACAGGCACTGGTCAGAGGCTGTTCAGATTTAAGAGCTTGTGCTGCAATACCTTTCCTCTGCCTTCCCTCACTTCCTACATCATCATAACCACACCTCTTCCACTCTTTCCTTCCTTCATCTTATCATTCTTCTTTTGGCCTGTAACGCTTTGTATCGCTTCTTAGGTCCTCCTCCTCCTCCTGGTCTTCTCCTCTGTATATTCACACACTTCCTTCACCCTTGCTGCCTCGTGTCACTTTCCGTTCCTCGTCGTCAGTCCTTTAACCCCGGTAGCAGCGACGGGCCAAATTTGTGGCTTTACCGTGTAGCAGCGACAGGCCAAATTTGTGCCATGATATAAACCCCCCAAAATAGATGATGCATAAACTGATCACAAATGCTTTGATATATACACTATGCAATGGTTTGTGTGAGTGATGATTTTTTCTCATTTTTCTCGCTTAGGGGAACCATTAAAAAATATGGTCCCCGCTGCTACCGGGCTAACTAAGCTCATCCCTTCTCCCTCTCCCCCAACAGACAAGCTTACGGTCGGGACGCAGCTGCTCTTCATGTCGGTGAAAACGGAGTGAGGAGGAGAAAAAGAAAAGATCGGACCACCATGATATAATACCAGGATGACAGCTGCCAATATGAGTGTGTGTGTGTGTGTGTGTGTGTGTGTGTGTGTGTGTGTGTGTCCCTCATATCAACGCGTGGCCTTCACCTGCCTCTCATGCCCTTGGTTCTGGCTCTCCCTGTGCATCCCGGCAGTGACAGAAAGGAAGGTCGTTCTCGCTGGAAGGTTTCGCCGCTTAAGATGTTCCAAACTTTTCCTTCTTGGTCCCTGAGTTGTAAGCTTCTGCCGCCGCCGCCGCCGCCCCACGTGACGTTCATGCCTTTGCTCAAGCCGTGTGTGTGTGTGTGTGTGTGTGAGAGAGAGAGAGAGAGTGAGTCAGGTGGTTGGTGGGCCGCAGCGAGTGGTTGTCATGGCTTGTGTTGATGCCCGTGCCAGCAGCAGCGGTGGGCAGCACAGCACCGGGGCGGCAGCACTCAGCGTGTCCCCAGTACTCTGGCTTCTGTCTAGACGAGGAATCTGTGATATTTCAGGATGGGAAATGTCAAAGAAATTAATTTTTATTATTATTCTTGTTTTGAGTGTCAGTTCAAGATATTTTAAGTTTGTACATAGAGTCTTACAAGTCTACTTAAAATAGAAGCTGAGAGCTTAATGAAAAAGGTTGAAATTGGTGAATTTACTATAAATTATATGTGATGAATCCCGGTGATGGTGTTGTCGTACAGTGGCTCCGGCAGTTCAGTGTTTAGTTACAGCCTGCCACGGGAGCCTGAAGTCCCGTTCACACTGTGCCGACTCTGGGCCACGACTACCCACGACTCTAGGGTACACGAGGTCTTGGGTGTTGATGTGAAAGGGTCGGGCATGTCTTGAAAGAGATCTTGAGACTGTTGCCGAATGTTGCGCTGACGTTGTGACGGGAGTCTGGAGTCGTGAGGGTTAGCACGACCAGCTGGCAACTAGTTGACCGAATGTCCCAAACAGTCGGCAAGACACCAAGACCCCAATAAAACCTCCCCCCCCTTCTTGGAGCGTGGGAACCAACAACTTGTCAAATGGAAGAGTCGCTGGGTTGTCGTGGCCCAGAGTCAGCACAGTGTGAACGGGGCTTAAGGGTGAGGGAGGCGGCAGGAAACAATCATAGCCTCTGGTGCCTCAGCCTGGTGGTGGCAGCCCTGGGTGAGGAGGGACATGTGCAGTGATGCCAAATTATCGTACTCAGCGCATTGCATTGTCGAAGTTTCTGGTCGATAACTATTGCAAAAAATACGAAAACCATCAGTATTTAGCAGTTTCAACGATGACTTTAATTTCCTATCGTTGTTTGTGTGGTTACGACAGTCTTGGCGCCTAAAAAACAACAATGTTCAGAGTACGACAGTTTGACAACGCTGGACATGTGACAGGCTGTGGTGTGTCAGGAGAGGTCACAAAGGTGGCTGTTCATGTATATCTTGCTACAGTGAACCAGCCATGTGTGTGGAGCCTTGAGTGTGTGTCTGCCTGGGCTCGGGTGTCTCTAGTGTGCATCACCAACCCGCCGCCCTGAGAGAGGACTGCAGGTGGAGGCAGCTTGGTGTGAGGTGGTGGCCGGGTGGTGATCCAACATGTCTTCCTTGTACTGGGCCTTAGAGGGTCAGTGGCTGCCCGGGTCACTGCCCACCACCTGCCCTGCTGGTGACATACTTGGTGGTGGCAGAGGAGGGGCTGGTGACAATGAAAACAGCAGCATAGAGAAAAAGATGAAGAAAACGGAGAAGAAGAAAAAGAAGATGCAGATGGAGAAGAAGAACAAGGAAAAAAGAAAAAGAAGAAGATGCAGATGGAGAAGAAGAAGGAAAGAAGAAGACACAGTAGAAGAAGAGGAAGAAGGTGAAAAAAAGGAGAAAACAAAGAAGCAGAAGTAGAAAAAGAAGAAAAGTTGCCTCCTCCCGAAACTGACCTCTCTTTTGGCCACTTCCCTTGACACATTTCATAGAAGGAGCAATGTCTGGGCTTTTTTTCATCATTGTTTCCTATTTGTTTTTGCCCTTGCGCCGTTTCCTTTGCTGTAAAAAAAAAAGATATTTGAACCAGACTTTTGCTTCTCGAGGGATATTTTTTAAAGGGCCTCGCAGCTTTCATTTGGGGTTGTTGTTTTGGTTTAATTATACAGATCCTGAGCCCAAGGGAGTATATTTTCAAAGGCTAGCTCTTTTGTCACCCCTCTCAGCCCTCAGCCTTCAGCCACTCAAGGGATCCGAAGGTGTGCTGGAAGTGTTGTCATGCTGCCCAGACCCCTACAGGACCAGTGTGCATGTGTGTGTGTGTGTGTGTGTGTGTGTGTGTGTGTGTGTGTGTGTGTGTGTGTGTGTGTGTGGTGTTTATATTAATTTGTGTATATTTTTACGGTTCTTCTTCTCTCGCACGAGTTCACGACGGCGGTATTTGTGGTCTGAACGGCAGTCGCTCAAGGCTCAGGTGCAGTCATTATTGTTATCATTAATGTCATTCTTCTGATATTTCTCTTCTTAATTTTTTCTTCTTTTTTTCCTTCTTCCATCGGTGTCATTCTTCCTATGCTTCTCCTTTTATCTTTCCCCATCTTTTTCTTCTTTTTTCTTCTACTTCTTCATTTTTTTCCTATTTTTCACCTCCATTTTCTTCTACTTCTCCTTTTCTCATTCCCTATCTTTTTCTTCTTTTTCTTCTTCATTTTTTTCCCATTTTTCATCTCCTTTTTCTTCTCCTACTTCTTCATCACCTACATCTTTCCTTCTTCTACTTCTCCATCTGCATCTCCTTCCTCTTTTCCTCCTTCTTCATCTGCATCATCATCATCTCCTCCACCTCCCCCTCCTTTCTCTCCATCATAACCATTATACATAACAACTATTACAAATCAGTTATACCACATTTTCTAGCAAGGCCATATCACGCGCTCCATATAGCCTGCACAGGTGAGGCACAGCGGACCCAAATGAAGCGAAGGTATTTCTAGCTAATGAAGGACAGGTTGGGTGACTCGCTAGGGTAGGAGAGTGTGTGTAGGCGCTGCTCAGAGTCTATTATTCATTGATCTATTCTTCTATCATGTTTTCTTTGGGGTCGGCCGGTGAGGTGATGGCAGTGGCTGGTGTGATAGTGATGTATGGTAATTGTTATATAACGCGTTTTTAAATAAAATAATAAATGCTCGTTTTTATATTGTGATTTTGATTTCCCAGGTGAAGAAGGTGGTTATCTCTCTCTCTCTCTCTCTCTCTCTCTCTCTCTCTCTCTCTCTCTCTCTCTCTCTCTCTCTCTCTCTCTCTCTCTCTCTCTCTCTCTCTCTCTCTCTCTCTCTCTCTCTGTTGGAGTAGAAGGAATAAAATGAAAAAAAAAATTACCTTGTCCAGAACCTAAATTACTGATACAAAAGCTCAGAAACATGAAAATACAATCAACCGAAGACTAATCAAAAGTAATGCTATGTTAAAATGAGCCTAAACTAAGAGAAAACATGGAAATAAATAAAAAATCAGGAGTAATAATAGTGAACCCGTTAGAAAAGCGCAAACAAACATGGCTGATGGAGGAAGAGGCTGACGGGTACCAATGGCGGCGACTTTTCCCTCATATATCCCCTTCTGAAGCATTGTGTCATGATTTTCCTTAACCGAGGGATCCGCCACGTCTTCCTGCACAGGTGAGTACTGTCAGTAAGGTAGGTGTGAGGTAATTAAGGCAGGACAGGCAGGTGTGTGGTGGGCGTGGCCGTCAACAGGTGGTGGCCGGACAGGTGACAGGTTGGTGTGTAAGAGAATGAATATATCGCCAAGAAAAGCTGCTGAACACTGAACAATACGAAGAGCGAGCGAAAGAATAACAGTGCATTTGAGAAGACGGAAGATATACGGCAAACGAGAGGTGTGCCGTGATGAGACAGGTGAAGGAGCTTGGGGCTCAGATGACATCTTTAAGTATGGCTGGAGCCTCACATCACACCCACAGCTGCCCATCCATCTCCACTCCACTTGGGAATCGAACCCGGGATCTCAGTCTCGGTTGTGAGGCGAGTGTGCTAACCATAGGTCCCCAAGATCGTTTAGGGCAGGGGATAGGCATAACTTGAAAAGAGGCCTAACTCGAAAAGTAAACATTTGTGACGGAAATGAGGTACAAAATCGTGCAATTCACTAAATCTATCACCGGAAAATCATGAACCACATCAGAAAATCGTTGGTTGGGTGAAACAGTAAATTGTCCTTAATTTTTTCCTGCCTCTAAATCCATATTTATCCTGAAGCTTGTAAATGCTCCTCACCTGAACCACCTCTAGATCTCGATTCTCCCAATTATTGGAAGGTAAGGGACCATTGGGAAGACATATTAATAGGACTGAGTAATACATTGAGAAGTGGTGGTGGTTTGGTAAAGGAAATAATAATGGAGGTATTGTGAGGAAGGAGCAAGAGTCTGATTGGGAGGTGTGGAAGTGGTGGAGAGGCTGTTGGTGAGGCATTTTGATAGGACTGAGGAGTACAGCAAGAGAGGAAGCGCTTTGATAAAAAAAAAATAGTTATTGGAAACCACTGTACTAAAGGGTTTTCATACTTTTGTTTCTGGTCCTCATGCAGTTTGAAAGAAAAGTAAATATTATAAGGAAAAAACTTGCTGTAACATAACCAAATATAAAGAATTGTATAAGTGATGTACAGAAGAGTTACTATAAAATGATCGAATGAAAGGAATAATAGAAAGGATGTAGAGGAAACTTACTGGGAAATTATCAAATAAAATGAATGATAAATGATGACCAGAAAACTTTTCGAAAAATAGTAGAATAAAGAGAAAGATTGCTAATTTTTTCAGTCTTTACAGCCTGTGCAAAAGAATACCACACGAGACTTCAAGATCAAGACTGAGATGAGGTTAAGAAAGAGATGGACAGCACTGAGGAGTTAAAGTGGATGAGACTGAGGTTACCATCACAGCTCCTTGTCCTGCCCTGAGAGATCAAGACAGAGATGAGGTTAAGGAATAGTAGAACGCTGAAGGTTTAGAGTGAACAAGACAGAGGTTACCATCACAGCTCCTCCTTGTCCTGGCCTGAGAGTTTGACCACACAGCAGGACACTTGGTCTGGGGTTCTGGCACCATGCAAGAAATATTAGTCAAGCAATCCTTCAGTCAGTGCTTGTACTGGAGGGAAGGTTTAAAGGATATAAGTATTCACTGTTTTTCTTATATATTTCTATGATAATTTTATACTACTCCAGAGCTTAGTGTCTTATGTAGTCAAGCAATTCAATAATGAACTCTTGTACTGGAGGGAAGGTTAAGGAAGAGAAGTATATTTATTTTCTTATTCTTATCTTAATTCCATACATAACCCCATATCTTAGTGTCTTGTATAGTCTTTTCATTATCAAGAAGGAATCACCATAATTTTTACTGACCTTTTTCTTTCTTTATCCATCAAGTCGCTATATATTCAGAGACTTCTTGTGACAGAGTATTATCCATCCCCTGATCTTGATGAACATTGACATCCCTACCATCACACTGCCTTTTATTATGGCCTCTCTGGTGAAGTGTTGAAAGATTTGAACTTCTGACACCTCTTGAGATTTTTTGTTAATTCAGAAAAGGAGTCCGTTCAAGGGCAAATAAATAGAGAAAATAAAACACCCCACTGACACCATTCATAGCCAGATCCTTATCCAAAATATTATCATTAGCCTCAGTCTTGAGTACAGTGATTTTCCTCATAACTTGGGTTCTCAATTATCTTTATATTTATCCACCTTATTTTTATCCATCTTGGCCCTCGTTTCTGTTCTTTTAATGTCTTTCAGAAGCGGCGAGAAAGAGACAGCAGCAGGAAGAGGAGGGCAGGGGATGTGTGAGGGTGACAGCAGGGCAAGAAGACAGCAAAGAGCCTATGTAATGGTAAGGTTCCATGTATAAGTCCCCTGTTGGGTGTGTCTGCCAATCTGTACACAGCATTCCAATTAGTACTCATTAGATCAAGGCAGTAGGATGGCAAGGGTTCCTAGTGAGGGTGGAATTGCATGAAGAAGTCTCCTGTTGGGTGTGTCTGCCAATCTGTACACAGCATTCCAATTCATACTCATTGGATCAAGGCAGTAGGGTGGCAAGGGTTCCTAGTGAGGGTGGAATTGCATGAAGAAATCTCCTGTTGTGTGTGTCTGCCAATCTGTACACAGCATTCCAATTAGTACTCATTAGATCAAGGCAGTAGGGTGGCAAGGGTTCCTAGTGAGGGTGGAATTGCATGAAGAAGTCTCCTGTTGGGTGTGTCTGCCAATCTGTACACAGCATTCCATTTAGTACTCATTAAGATACAAGGGAACAAGTACTCTGGAAAACCTACGAAGTAAATATTTAAAGTCAGTCTGATATTTAAACATTTTGATAATAGTATGCCTTTTCTCGGTGTTCAGATTTTGCCTTAGAGAAGATGGAGGAAGTTATTAAGTTTATACCTTGTACCTTGGGATGGTTTATGTAAGTCTAGAGGCATTATTATTGTAAGAGGCAAATCAAGTAGAGAAAGAGGTAGATTTTTATTTATTATTATTATTTTTCTTACAGCAAAGGAGACAGTTCAAGGGCTAAAAAAAAAAAAAAAAAAGAAAAAAAAAAAAGACCGCTGCTTACTGCTCCTGAATAGAGGTCAAAGGAGTGGCCAAAAAGAGAGGTCAATTTCGGGAGGAGAGGCGTCCTGATATTTTTCTGGGTGAATATTAATGGAACGGTGTGAGGGACAGGGCATCAGGAATATATATTTTTTCCTTAGTGAGTATATAATAGAATTGTGCGAGGCAACAGCTTGTCGGAGATATAAATGGATAGATAGATAGATAAACTTTTCCCCTAGTGAGTAATAATAGAATGATGTGAGGGGAAGGGCATTGGAGATATAGATTGATCGATAATTTCCCTTAGTAAATAATGATGAAATGGTGTGAGGGAAACAGTGTGTCAGAGATATAGATTTATAGATAAATTTAGGCCATCAGAGACATAGACCAATATAAATTTTTTCCTCAATATAAGGGAATGACGTGTATGAATTGGCACATCAGTAGAGTAGAGAACCACCAGTATATTTCACCTTCTGTAACCAGTATATCCCCACCACTACCAAGTCAAGCCTCTCATTTTTTTTACTCTGCAACATTCTTCCCCACTATACTACATTCCCTAAGCCTTATCTTCCCTTCTATGACTCCTCCACCACCCTGCCAGCCCTCCCATCTCACAAGTGCAGTAGGGCAGTGTTTGTTTCAGGGCCAAGACTTGCAAGGGAGCACAGGTGGAGGTGTTGGTCTGGATAAGCTGACAGGCCATTGTTACTCTTGATGCCTGGCTGAGTGTGTTAATGTTCTGTTAGGGAGGAGAGGAAAGTCACAGTGATGGAGTTACCCAGTGAAGATCTTGTACTGATGTGGGGAAGCAAGTGTTGAGTGAATGCTAGTAAGGACATGATGTTTTTAAATGTATATACGAGGTGTTCAGAATCAAAGGAGGATCCACACCTTTGTTACGGTTTTGGGTTATGGGTAGTGTCATACAGGTGTTACCCTCCTCTATGAAACAGTACAGGTAGCCAAGGGAAAATGGACCATATGGAGAGTGTACTGAGGGATCAAAACAGACCGACAAAACAATAAAAACAAAAGTAAGGAAAAATTCAGTAATCATCTCGAAACTCACTATTGCCGCGGATGTCCCCCTTGGTTCTAGACACCTCATACTCTTGGCGCGGATATCCCCCTTGGTTCTAGACGCCTCATATAGTGCGTTATAACAGTACACCGGGCACCCAACCTAGCAAGACAGTAATGATGAAGAATACTGCCACATCTGTTCCTTTTGCTTGCTTGTGTCAGTGCAGTAGGTCAGTTATCAGTCTTTGGAGTGGTGTCACGTCCTCCTGGTCATAGCCAACACACACCCTTAACTCGGTAGCTGCGGGGATCATGTTTCTTAATGGTCCCTCTAAGTGAGAAAAATTCATCACTCACGCAAACCATTTCATGAGGTATATCAACGCATTTGTGATCAGTTTATGCATCTCTTTTGGGGGGTTTATATCATCACAAAAATTTGGCCCGTCGCTGGTACACGGTAAAGCCACAAATTTGGCCCGTCGCTGCTACTGGGTTAATGCATTTGTAGCCTGTGTTGTGAGTGGTTGTAGTTGTCTTGTTGGTCAATGCCTCCTGTTTCTCTCTTCTGTCACAAGTTACCTCAGTGTTGGGGTCTGGACTACAGTTAGTATGGGTAAGGAAAAGTCTTTGTAGCCTGACCCATGGCACAGGTCACTGAACTACACAAGGAAATCTTTGGGCAAGTTTGTGTTTGTAATTGGGTGAAGTGTTTCAAAGATGTCAGTGGTGTAAATATGTCTATTCCCAAACCATGTCCTGTTTTGCCCAATAAGTCTTCCCCTAGGAGTCTGACAGTTCTCATAAAAGAGCTTTAAGCTATCATCTCTCTTGAAAACTGTCAGACACTTCAGGGGAGACTTTGGTCTTATGAGGACATGTTTTGGGTGTCGGCATACTCACATCACTGCATGTCCGATATGCCTCACCCAGCTCCACACAGAACAATAAAAAACACCAACTTGTTGCATGATTTCCTTGTGTAGTCCAATACTTATTCTTACTCATAATTGTAGTCCAGACTCCAATGCCAGAACAACTTGTGATGGACGGTAGAGAGGGAGAGGAGGCACTGACCAACAAGACTTATTCACTCTCAACGCAACCCACAAGAGCACTGAGGGTGCGAGTTGGCTGTGCGCCAGAGGACGTGACACCACCCCAATGACTGATAACCGACACGATGCACAGGGGCAAGGAAATAAAAGGAACAGATATGGCCTTACTTTCGTCATTACTGTCTCGCTATGTTGTATGTCTGCCTTACTTCTGTGACATACTATACAGCCTTTAACTACCATTACTACATGTCTTTTCTCCAGTAATATGGGCAGGGAATATAATGAAAGCTGTACAGGAGTTACCATATAACAAAGACTTATGCAAACTCCCAGTCCAGACTACTAAAGGAAAGACATGAAGGCTAGTACTGTATATACTCTTTAATCAATCTGTTCTTGTCCCCATTTCTCTCAACATGGCTTCCTCAGTACAGTACAGAAATCCTAGGGTGAATAAAAACTCCATCACTAGTTTTCCTTTCCTCTCCTCACCAGCAGGAAGGAGTAACACTGGTCTGTCAGCCTCCCTAGACCAACACTCTCTTCTCTGGCGCTAACCTGCAAGTCTTGACTGGAAACGAAGAATGTCCCGGGCACTTGTGAAATGGGAGGGTTGGCTGGAGGGGACGGGGGAGCCATAGAAGGAAAGAGATTGCTGTATATAGAAGGATGCAGGATAGTGGGAAAGAATGGGGAGAGTATATATATAGTAGTAGCAGAGAACAGAGAAAACTAGTCAAGCAATGTAAGTAGGGAATGAAAATGCAGAAATAACCCAGTTGCCTTTATTTTCAAGTCTCACATTCTTCTCTATTCTCTCTCTCTCCCTCTTTTTTCTTGGTGTCTTCAAGTAACCTGTCTGGGAATAACATTTTGTCATCTTCTCTCCCCCTTGTATTGACTGTAGGGAGGGAACGGTGATGTACCCACCTCCCTTATGGTGTTCTCTCCTTCCTCCCCCTCACTGCTACACCACAAGGGGAGGCAGTGCATGCTCCCCTCCACCTCATAGCCAGCACAGAGAGGATTGAGAAATTTTGTAGACTGGAAAGGAAGCGGTCGTATATTAACCTATTCTCTGTGTTTCTTGCTTACACTAGAAGACTAAGCTGTTTTTTTAAAGTTTGTCACAGATTTGAGAGTAGGATTGATCAGCCAGTCTCCTCTCTTGCCTCACCACATTGCAAGTTCTCTGTAGTTCCTCTGTGATGTGTAATAGTTTTTTTTGTTTCTTCATCAGTGGACAGTAAGTATAGTATCAAAGTGGATTAGGACTGTTGTAAAGAAAGTTCAAATTAACTAAAAATAAAAAGTTAAGCTAGTAAAAGTCAAAGGCAGGGCCATTAACCCGGTAGCAGCAACGGGCCAAATTTGTGCCATGATATAAACCCCAAAAAATAGATGATACATAAACTGATCACAAATGCTTTGATATATATTATGAAATGGTTTGTATGAGTGATGATAGTTTCTCATTTTTCCGCTTAGAGGGACCATTAAGAAACGTGATCCCCGCTGCTACTGGGTTAATGTTTATACTAGTTTGTTTTGTGCTTATCTCATCATGGAATTACAAAGCTGCTGTTCAGATAAATAATGATGCGAGATTCTCCTGTACATTATCACATTTTAGAAATCTCGGGAAGCCAAGTTAATTTTTATACATAGCTGTAGGCATTAGACAACAGCAACCCCACAACTTACATATAGTGTGTGTCCCTACGTTGTCAAGTTACTGTTCGTTTCCTACAATTTTGTATTCAGTAGTTTGCTTCCCAGGTCATCTAAAATCTGTTACCATTGTTATATCCAGGAGAATTTTTTGTGACATTGTATTATCTATTTTTCCAGTAGCAAAATTAATTCCATGAAGAAATGAGCATTGAATAGGAAACAGTATAAGCATTTTTACAACCCCGTCTTTAAATTTTACTTGCATTATCTCACTAGTTTCTTGTTAATTTAAAGGCTTTTCCAACACAGTCCTAACCCATTACTATTCTTCTATCCAATGCTGAAGAAACAATGTAAGTACCACAAGACTTGAGCTACAGGGAACTTAAGACAAACTTGTTGTGTGGAGAGGCCGGTCCTAGGAGGTGCGGGAGACTGGTTGACCGTCACTTCCCAAACAGCGACAACCCAAGAAAGGAAAGTTAAGTCTCCTATAGCAAGCTAGAGACACCCAGAGCATAGCAAGGCTCCTCAAAGTGCTCACACATTATAAAGACTTTCCGTATAGTAAAAAAATTAAGAACTAATCTGTATAAAATAAAGAACTAATCTCTATAGTAAAAAAATTAAAGAACTAATCTGTATAGTAAATTAAAGAACTAATCTACAGTAAAAAAATTAAAGAACTAATTCGTATATTAAAAAATTAAAGAACTGATTCGTATAGTAAGAAATTAAATAACTAATCCATATTAAGTCACAGGAGAACTACTCACAAATATATAAGATTGATTCAAATTGCAAAAGATCTAAACAACTTCATATGACTTACATTTGTGAGTTAAAATATCTTAGCATTAAATTTAAATTGCAAATGAGCCCTCAGAACCAAAACTGTATTAGACTCAAGTGACTTCTGTAACTGTTTAATGGACTATCAAGTGTAATTTTAGAAAGTCCTTTACGTTGAGCTATGAATATTAAGTCCTATCTGTGTGGACCATTTGAGGAGCCCCATGCCATTAACCCAGTAGCAGCAACAGGCCAAATTTGTGCCATGATTTAACCACCCCAAAATAGATAATACATAAAATGATCACAAATGCTTTGATATATATTATGAAATGGTTTGTGTGAGTGATGATTTTTTCTCGCTTAGAGGTACCATTAAGAAACACGATCCTCGCTGCTACCGGGTTAACCTCTCAAGTGAGCAGAGACCTTGGTGTGTGTGTAGATCTTCAGCCTCCTCTTCATTACGTTGGTCTTCTCAGTCCTGTAAGTAGTTGTGGTATCCAGTGTTGGGGTGTCTAGTTCAGTCCTTGCCTTGGTTGCAGTGGTGGTGGTTGTTTTCAGGTGTGAGCAGAGACCTTGGTGTGTGTATAGGTCTTCAGCCTCCTCTTCATTACGTTGGTCTTCTCAGTCCTGTAAGTAGTTGTGGTATCCAGTGTTGGGGTGTCTAGTTCAGTCCTTGCCTTGGTTGCAGTGGTGGTGGTTGTTTTCAGGTGTGAGCAGAGACCTTGGTGTGTGTGTAGGTCTTCAGCCTCCTCTTCATTACGTTGATCTTCTCAGTCCTGTAAGTAGTTGTGGTATCCAGTGTTGGGGTGTCTAGTTCAGTCCTTGCCTTGGTTGCAGTGGTAGTGGTTTTCAAGTCTGCTTACATTCATGGTAGTCAGGCTTACTAAGGTCTTGTTCCTCCTCAAAGCTGTGGTTCCTCCTCTCTCTTCACTTCTTCAGTCTTGCCTTGCCTTGGCTTGGCCTGAAAAAGAGAGCGAGTTAGTTCTATATAGACTAAGGATTAACCACCAGCAAACCTCACACTTGTTATTTCTCTGTACTCACTTTTGGGGACATGGCTTGTAACATTGATTTATCTAGGCTCATTAACTATCCATCATTAACTTACCTAGGCCTATTAACATGATTTCTTGTCCTGTCAAAGTCTACTGCCATAAAGAAAATAAAGTTTGATGCACATTCATGATTTTTTCTTTAACCTTATCTCCCTAGTTTTATATTTGGATCTCTATCTATCTATTATATTTCCACCTGTCTATCGATCAATGTTGCAAGACTGGGATATGTAGATGAAAGGGATGCCCAAAGAAAGTGAGCAGAACACGGTCAAGAATTGGTTGGCGGCAAAGTGTGGGAACTCCTGCCTCGGTTTGTGAGTCAACAGACGGTAAACTTATAGCGTCTTCCATAGAGTCCCTTATAGAGTCCTGACAACCTAAGATTTGGACGCCATTATTGGCCCTTTTTTTCGCTGCGCTTTTCAAACGCTAGCACACGCTCTCACGACAAATCTTAGGTTGTCGGGACTCTATCTATCAAGGGACTCTACGGATCACAACCCAGAAATGGGGTACACTAAATAGAAGACACTATTAATGTACTAGTATCCCTCATCATGCAGTTCACACAATATAAGAGCAGCTCCAGTTAAAGCAGCAGCAATATTATTATTTTTTTATCTTTATTTATTTATTTATTTTTAATTTTTTTTACGTCTACGCCTATAGCGCCGGTAGGCTTGATTGAGGGGCCTGGATGGTGTTCGGCCCAGCCCGTCATGGCGCAGGCAAGTGTTTATAGTGGTGCCATCTTCCCTTGTAACTTAAAAACCCAACAAGCAAAACAAGTTAGCAAATACGTAACATTAAAAGTCTTATCTGTGGCTTCCTTTCTGCGTTTCCTTCCTGCTTCCTTCCATGTGTGTGCATATCGTATCTGTGGCTTCCTCTGTCCTGTCTCTCCATGCTTCCTTTCTTCACTAGCGCGTCTTATTCTTCCTCTTTCCTATGTCTCCTCCATGCTTCTGTTACTTGGGTGTGAAGGAGAGGGTCGGGTCAGCACGGCAAGGCTCTGGCACTCAGGATTTGCTGCACTGCTGAGGAGACTGAAAAGATAAGGAATTGTTAGTGCCCAAAATTACATAAGCTGGCATTTTTATTTTATTTTTACACCATTGGAAGCTGAGGATTTGATGCACTGCTGAGGAGCCTGAAGAGACGAGAGAATTATGGTGAAAGAGAAAAATGATATAAAAAGCTACAGTTTCTTTTTCACTTATACATTTTTCACAGCAATGGAAGCAGCTCAAGGGTAAGGTGAGGGAGAGGATTGATTTGATTGATTATTTGAGCGTTCCTCTTGACGCCGTAACTGCTGGGTCATATGGCGCCGAATTTAATACAGAACTATTATATTCTAAAACAATAAAACCAGAAAAAAAACACCAATATAACTGAGGAGAAGAGGAGAAGAACACATCCTGAAACGTACACTGAACTTTGAGGTAGAGGGCAGAGGACCACCAGGAAGGCCAAGGAAGACATGGAGAAAGGTGGAGGAGGAAGATATGAGGCTGAACATCACTGAGGAAATGGCTGTGGACCGGTAACAGTGGAGGAGGCTCATAGCCCGTCCAACCCCACCACTTCTCTACTTTTCTTACTATTAAAATCACTACAACTTACTTATAATCTACCCTTTCGTCCTACTCGTGTGTTGTAAAGTATAATCGCTTAAGTACTTACTATTAAAATCACTACAACTTACTTATAATCTACCCTTTCGTCCTACTCGTGTGTTGTAAAGTATAATCGCTTAAGTACTTACTATTAAAATCACTACAACTTACTTATAATCTACTCTTTCGTCTTACTTGTGTGTTTGTAAAGTATAATCGCTCGTCATCCAAATCATTTCTCTACTTTTCTTACTATTAAAATCACTACAACCTACTTATAATCTACCCTTTCGTCCTACTCGTGTGTTGTAAAGTATAATCGCTTAAGTACTTACTATTAAAATCACTACAACTTACTTATAATCTACTCTTTCGTCTTACTTGTGTGTTGTAAAGTATAATCGCTCGTCATCCAAATCATTTCTCTACTTTTCTTACTATTAAAATCACTACAACTTACTTATAATCTACCCTTTCGTCCTACTCGTGTGTTGTAAAGTATAATCGCTTAAGTACTAACTATTAAAATCACTACAACTTACTTATAATCTACCCTTTTGTCCTACTCGTGTGTTGTAAAGTATAATCGCTTAAGTACTTACAATTAAAATCACTACAACTTACTTATAATCTACCCTTTCGTCTTACTCGTGTGTTGTAAAGTATAATCGCTCGTCATCCAAATCATTTTTAGGTGAACCACGAACCATCTTAAGTACCTTCAAACTACAAATAGTCCTTCACAACGATCTGTCCTCAACCACTCGTCGACCAGCTCGCTTATTTCCACTAGGCCTACTCGTTCATTTGGGCATGGCATGAACGCATCTCTTTCAAACTGGTAAGTCTTCATAAGCACTCGTCAGGCTATTCACTGTAACACCATTCCTATGTATACCATGAACCACCTTTGTTTCAGTCTATGGTTTCTTTCACAGCGGTAAGTACGTCTTCAAAACCACTCGTCAGGCTATTCACTGTAACACCATTCCTATGTATACCATGAACCACCTTTGTTTCAGTCTACCTTCTCTTTCACACTGATTTACTCGTCTCCTTAATCACTTCTCATTCATTACGCTTTTTTTTTTACATCAAAGCAATAACGAGAAAAAAAAGCCCGCTAATCACTCATCCGTTCATCATCCGTTCTTTCAGTTATACCATGAACCACCCGTTTCGTTCTATCTTTTTTTTTTTCACATTGATTACACTTGTTTCAAATCGTCATCCAATTCACTGCTTTCCATCATCCATGAATCACCTTCGTCATTCATCTAGTTTAGTGAAAACCACGAACTTGTAACAATGAATCTTAACCTTCCCTTCCATCAATCCCTTGTCCACTTCTCTCCCTTTCCCCATCTCTTTCCGTCTTCCTACTTCCCTCCTCCCTTCCTCGGGCGGAGTTGAAACATTTGGGCAGCTTTTCCGATACCCTACGCCCCTGTCCACCCAGCAGTGAATGGGAACCAGGTATTAATCGGGGGATCTGTTCTCTTCTCCTATAATTCCTTCCCCTTCTGTCTCTCTCCGGCATATGACCACAGATGTTGCGCCGACTAAACGAAACTTTCCAACTTTCCTCCCTCCCTCAAACAGTATATGCTTTGCAACAATCACCAACAATTCGGCTGATGCATTATTCCAAAATTGATCACGTAAGAGAAAATGGAAGTCAATGATCTTTTAAGTTAGCGATAACTCTTGAAAAACTCACCCACAGACACAGGGGACACCACAGCAACTCAGCACCTGCAGACCTCCGAGCCGGCAGCCGTGTACTGACCTAGCGAGGGAGGGAAGAGACGGGACAGGGAAGGGGAAGGAAGGGGGGGAAAGAGGAGGAGGAGGGTATACGGAGAGTTTGGGAAGGGGAGGAGAGGAAAGAGAAGGAGGGTAGGAAGTGTAGGAAAGAGGAGGGGAAGAAAGGGAAGGGGAGGGAAGGGGAAGGCAAGCAAGGATAAAGGTAATTAATGGAGGGGGGAGGCAGAAAAGAGGAGAGAGGGAGGAGGAGAGGAAGGAGGGGAAGGGGATTGTTCTGCCCAGACGTGAAGTTTGCTAATTATAACGACTAGTTGAAGCTGGACAAGGGAAGGTGTTATATTAAGTTCTCTCTCTCTCTCTCTCTCTCTCTCTCTCTCTCTCTCTCTCTCTCTCTCTCTCTGTGCTGCACGAGAGAGAGAGAGAGAGAGAGAGAGAGAGAGAGAGAGAGAGAGATCCCGTGGGCGGAACAATGCCTGCACGCACACACACGCACACACACACCGATCCCCTTACCTGTTGAACTTACTAAATTTTACTTTTCTTTTATTTTGTTATTATTATTTTTTCTTTTATTATTTTATTAACAAGTTCACTTTAATCGTTTAGTAGTCGTCATCTGATTATGTGATGTACTACTACTACTACTACTACTACTACTACTACTACTACTACTACTACCATCACCACCACTAATAGCCTATCACCACCACCATCTCTCTCTCTCTCTCTCTCTCTCTCTCTCTCTCTCTCTCTCTCATATATTAACGTCCCCAGAGAGAGAGAGAGAGAGAGAGAGAGAGAGAGAGAGAGAGAGAGAGAGAGAGAGGCCATAATCAGTCTGACAAGGAGGTTATTGAACACTCGTCTCTTCTTAAGTCAACTGCACCCCGCCTCGAACCCTTCTAGCTGCTTAGTAACGAACCTGATCCACTTAGTTAAGACAGTAAGCCATTCAGCCAGTCATTCACTTACTCAGTCAAGAAATACAGTCAAAAAGAAAATCAGTCAGTCAGTCAGTCAGATGGGCAGCCAGTCAGTCAGTCAATCAGGAAGTCAGTCAATCCTCCAACTAGTCAGTCAGCCAGCCAGTCATTCATCGTCAGTCAGTCAGTCATTCAGTCAATCAGTCACCCAGTCAGTCAATCCTCCAACTAGTCAGTCAGCCAGCCAGTCATTCATCGTCAGTCAGTCAGTCAATCAGTCAGGTGGTAAGTCATCACGAAGAACGAACCGACACACACACACACACACACACACACACACACACACACACACTATGTACGAAAATCAACTTGTGCAAAAAAAAAAAAAAAAAAAAAAATCACAACAAAATTCTTAAACGTAATATTCTTAAGAGGAGGAGGAGGAGGAAGAGGAGGAGGAAGAAGAAGAAGATTAAGAACTCTCAGGCGATTGGATAACATTACGGAGCGTGACTCAACCCTTTTAAGCATCGTTATTCTTTTGTTTAACTTTTTTTTACACTATTTGCATTTCCGACTCTCTCTCTCTCTCTCTCTCTCTCTCTCTCTCTCTCTCTAGCTCTTCCTCGGACGTGCCTTCAGCCTGGTCACGGTTCGAATCCCGCGGACAAACTTAACTTCCTAGTGAGTGAGTCAGCCGTCCACTATCATCAACCCTTCCCTGAGCTTCCCTTGTACCCAAATAAGAGGAAAGACTGCCTAACTTGTACCCAGTGAAGAATGATCAAGAGCAAGACTGACTGACTGACTGACTTGTAACCTCCGATATATAACAAAGTGCTTATAGCGAATGAATAACGAACTTGTACTGGCTAACTTGTACCCAATGAAGAGTGATCAAGTTTTGCCCAGTGAAGAATGATCAAGAGCAAGCCTGTCTGACTGACGCGTAACCTCTGATACATAACGAAGTGCTTATAGCGAATGAATAACGAACTTGTAACTTATAATGCAGAAGAAGTGCTTATAGCGAATGAATAACGAACTTGTAACTTATAAATGCATGAACAGAGTGCTTAAGATATAAGCAAATACCAAAGCCTTAAGGGGACTGACTGACGAGAAGTGCTTGCTTAGAAATAATAAATAACTAACTTAATAATGCTTGTGTACAGAGTGCTTAAGTGGACACAAAGCCTTAAGGGGACTGACTGACTGACGAAGTGCTTATAGCGAATGAATAACGAACTTGTAACTTATAATGCATGAACAGAGTGCTTAAGATGGACACCTAACTACCTTGTGACTTGTAATGCCTAGTGAATCGCCTTGTAAGAGTAACTGGTAACAAGGGTGACAGGTGGGGTGACTGTCTCATTTCCACGTCTCTCTAAGCAAATATCAAAGACTTAAACAATACAACTTAAGATGATTAACTGAAGAGATAATAAATGGAAGTCGCTTTTAACAAGGGTGACTGTCTCATTTCCAAGTCTCTGTAAGCAAATACCAAAGCCTTAAACAATACAACTTAAGATGATAAGCTGGTAGAGATAATCAATATAGAAGTGTATCACAAGCCTTTTAACATTTGGAAAGAAACGAAGCGAATATGATAACCGTTTACTTGAAGGAGATAATTAACTGGAACTGTATTACGAACTTTAACACAAGGTAGAAAAAAAAAATGCGAGTGGAAGAGCCGAATGTCACGTAAAAAGAATCATTAGAGCTTTATTACTAACCGAATAACCGATGTCCTGAATAAGAGAATAAATTAAACAGGATTACCAACATTTTAACGTTCTAGTGTCAGGCAAACAAATGAGCAATAAGCTGCGTGGAATTCAATTAGTGGAACAACAGTAGTAGCATCAGACAGCGGGAACCTTTTAGTGACAAGCCTGGATGGGATGGGAAACTGTGGTAAACTGGGGCATCTATTATTATTAAGGGGGGCGTCTGGTGTGGGAAACTGGAAAGCTGGGGCACCTGTTATCATTAAGGGAGGCGTCTGGTGGCGAGGGAGAAATATCTAGTGTCGTATTACAGACTAGGAGAGGTGAGTGAGGACAGACACAGAGTAAGGAGGCCCAAGTGATGATGGTATGGGGCTTACAGAGTGGTGAGCTGGGGCAACTATTATCATTAAGGGGGGCATGTGGTGGTGAGGGAGAAATAAGTCCAAAGTCTCACACATTTGCTAAGGCTGTGGGGTTAGAATTTCCTTGGGTAGTTCTTTGATGCTGGTGGTAGTTTGGCAAGGCTTCTGCACCATGAACATGAAAAAGAACAAATGGGAGAGTGAGTAACATACTTTTTTTTGGCCTTTGAAAAGAGTCAATGTGAGAGGCGGAACGCCAGCACTCGTCGAGCGAGCAACTCTCCTGCCTCTGGGCCACCTGTAGACTGTTGAGTTGCTCGCTCGGCTCAGCTACGGGCTGCCATGAGCACCCGTTTCCCCGCCTGGCCGACGGGCCGTCAATCACTGACGAAGGCCCGTTTCCCCTTCTGAGGGGAAGAAACATAGAAGAAGAAGAAGAAGAAGGACCTTTAGTGTCATAATAGGCTAGGAAACGGAGGTGAGTTTGGACAGAAGCAGAGTAAGGGAGTTCCAAGCGATGTTGTCATGGGCCTTATAGAGAGAAGAAATGAAGGAAATGTAGAAGGAAAAGACGTAACCAGGATGAATTTGAAACAGTAATACCCAAACTATGGTCTAACTCTGTCCTAACACTATACCCCATGTCCTACGAGGCTTACAGAGAGACGAAATGAAGGAGAGGGAGAAGGAAGACATAAACAGGATGAATTAAAAACTGTAATACCCAAACCATGTCCTAACTCTGTTCCCCATGTCCTATGAGGCTTACAGAGAGAAGAAAGAAAGGAAGAAGTAAAAAGGGAAATGACCATAAACAGGAAGGATTAAAAAACTGTAATACAAACAAACACCGCCATGTCCTAATTGCCTTTAAATCCTCCCCTCAACAACTTAGGTATCTCTGCATGGCCTCGCCCCTGATAACCTCCCCCCTCCCCCCCTTCCCTTAGTTAGTGGACAGTGTCAGCATGATCCTCCCTTCGCCCCCCTGTCCCACATCCTCCCCCCTCCCCCACCTCACTACGCATGCTCTTTCTCTCTCTTTCTCTTTCTCTTCCGCCTCCCTCTTCGTTACACACACACTACTACTACTTCTACTACTACTACTACTACTACTACTACTACTAATAATAATAATAATAATAATAATAAACAAACAAAATCATCTCATTAGTAGTGACAAGCATTGCGTATCTTACAACAACAATAACAACAACAATATTAGTAGTAGTGATGGTAGTAGTAGTAGTAGTAGTAGTAGTAGTAGTAGTAACAATAGTAATCACATTAGGAAGACCTTCAATAATAACTAATTCAACTATTTCGTAACAATCCTTTATTTCTCATTTCTCATCATTTTCTGTACATAAATAAATCGATACAAAAAATACACATGAAAGACACTTCTTCTTCTTAGCCTCACTAATACTTAAGCGGAGCGGGAGTCTATTCTATCCCTTATTTTTCTATTCTATTCTCTGTTCTCTTGATTATCTTCTTTCTAATCTCTATTCTATTCTTTATTCCTTCTATTATATCATCTCTTCTTTCTATTCTATTCTCTATTCTGTCTATTCTATTCTCTATTCTTTCTATTCTATTCTTTGTTTTTTTCTATTTTATTCTCTATTCATTCTAATCTATTATGTACTCTATTCTATTCTGTATTACATTCTCTATTCTATTTTATTATCTATTCTTTCTATTCTCTTCTCTATTCTTTCTATTCTATTATCTATTCTTTCTATTCTCTTCTCTTCTCTATTCTTTCTATTCTATTATCTATTCTTTCTATTCTATTCTCTATTCTTTCTATTCTATTCTCTATTCTTTCTATTCTCTTCTCTTCTCTATTCTATTATCTATTCTTTCTATTCTATTCTCTATTCTTTCTATTTTATTCTCTATTCTTTCTATTCTATTCTCTATTCTTTCTATTTTATTCTCTCTATTCTTTCTATTCTTTCTCTCTATTTTTTCTCTTATTAATAAAGTTCAGATCTTACAGGAATGATATTAAGTCTTGGACCCTTGAGTGTGTAAGAGAGGAAGTATTTTCTCTCTCTCTCTCTCTCTCTCTCTCTCTCTCTCTCTCTCTCTCTCTCTCTCTCTCTCTCTCTCTCTCTCTCTAAGTACATATTATCTTTCATGGGGTAATAGTACTCAGCTTACACTGCAAAACACACACACACACACACACACACACGCATGAAGCTTATATGTAGTAATGATATAGTAATAATAATAGCAATAAAAAATACAATATCACAGTTCAACGTGTGCTATATGGAAGAGGAGGAGGAGGAGGAAGAGAGGAGGAGGAGGAGGAGGAGGAACTAACAACGATATTAACAACTACATCCCTTATATAAAACACACACGCACACACACACACACACATACTCAAACACGCCGTCACGTTCTCAAAGACTCAACCACCGACGACGAAGACGAAAACGGAAGAACGGACACACAACTAACTGAGTGGAGGAAGACGAGGAGGAGAGGGAGGAGGAAGACCAAGGCAGCAGGAGGCGCGGGCGGAGGCGGGTGGGCGTTGCAGAGGTCGGCGGCGCAGTAACAGACGGTGGTGGTCGTGCGGCGGTCGCGGCCCTCCACCAGCACCAGCTCCTCCTCCTCCGTGTAGCAGCGCTCCTCCACCAAGCCCCGGTCCCGCGCGGCGTTCAGGAAGTCCCGCCCGCCGCAGTACATCTCCGTCACGGCCACTCCTGCAGGATACCGTATAGGATGCTTGTCTAGGATGTGTTGTAAGGGCAGTATAAAAGAATGCTGAACCATGACTCTTGAAGGATATAGAGTAGGATACTTGTATAGGATGTGCAGGGAAGGCAAGAATGAGGTAAAGGAGGAAGAAGATGAAGAAAAAATGACTCCTCCATCAACGTAGGATGTGTAGAATGTGTAGTAAGGGCAGTATAGAAGAAGGATGAACCATGACTCTTGAAGGATAGCGTAGGATAATTGTATAGGATGTGCAGGGAAGGCAAGAATGAGGTAAAGAAGGAGGAAGAAGATGAAGAAAAAATGACTCCTCCATCAACGTAGGATGTGTAGAATGTGTCAGAAGGGCAAGAGAAGAAAGAGGAGGCACCATTACTCTTGAAGAATAGAGTAGGATGCTTATGTAGGATGTGTCGTGAGGGAATTACATCGAGAGGCAAAGTAGGAGTGGGAAGTTATTTGCTGTGAGAGAGAGAAAAGACGAAGAAATATTGACGCAGTAGCTCGCCGAACCTCTCCGTCACCGCCACCCCTTTAGGAAGAGATGGATAGGAAGCGTAGGTTGAATGTATAGGATGCTGTGGTGATAGTGGGAGTGAGAGGGGAAGAGGAGGTGATTAAGAGAGAAACGGAAGGGTTAAGGAAAGAAAAGAATGATGAAATAGTGAGGAGATGGCTGTAAAAAAATAAATAAATAAATAAATAAATAAAAACGAGGCAAAGGAGATGAAAAGGATTTGTGAAGGATGTGTTGATGAAGGAAGGAAGGAAGGAGGTGACGATGCTGAAAGGTGGAGAGGAGGAAGAGGAAGGAGAAGAGGAAAGATGTGTGTGTGTGTGTGTGTGTGTGTGTGTGTGTGTGTGTGTGGAAACCCTGCTGACTCATCGGTGACTCTACTGACCTACCATTGACTAGACTGACTCACTACCGACTCTGGACACTCAGAAATTGCACCCACTGACTCACAACTGATTCCCACTGACTCATATGAAAACCGGCTGACTAACTGGTGACTACTAACCTACCATAGTCCAAATATACTCACTGAATGGTCTAGCTGGTCAGAAATCGTTCACACTGACTCACAACTGATTCCTATTGATTTTACTGACTCATAAGAAGATATGCTGACTCACCGATGACTCTGCTGACCTACCATCGACTGAAGCGACTCTTTAAAGACTCTAGTACCAAAAAAAGTACTCCCGCTGACTCACTGATAATCGCTACTGACTCACAAATGACTAAAAAAAATACTGACTCACTGATGACTCTACTGACCTACCATCGACTGAAGCGACTCTTTAAGGACTCAAGTGCCAAATAAAGTACTCCCGCTGACTCACTGATAATCGCTACTGACTCACAAATGACTAAAAAAATACTGACTCACTGATGACTCTACTGACCTACCATCGACTAAAGCGACTCTTTAAGGACTCAAGTGCCAAAAAAATTACTCCCGCTGACTCACTGATAATCGCTACTGACTTACAAATGACTAAAAAAATACTGACTCACTGATGACTCTACTGACCTACCATCGACTAAACTGACTCTAGTGGCATAAAAACTACTCACACTGACTCACTACTAACCCTACTGACTCATCGATGACTACTAACCCACCAACGACTCTACTGACTCACCTGTGACTCTGCTGAGGGTGAGCTTCCTGACGCAGTGGTCGACGGCGGGGGCGCAGCGCCGCACCTTGGCCTCACCCTCCGTCAGGCAGCTCTCCCGCACCCGGCAGTGATAGCAGGACCGCGCGCCGCCTGGACCAAGGAAGAGAGAACGGGAGGAGCATTCGATAGTGTGTGGCACCAGAGAATGAAGAAATTACACTAAAAACATCGTACACCAAAACAAGAGACGGAATTACACTCAAAACAGCACATAAGGAATTACCCAAACACACACACAAAAATATAAATAAATAAAATAAATAAATGAATAAATGAACATGTATAGAATAACATCAAAACAAACACTAAGACATAAATACAATAAATGATGGAAAGAGATAAAGGAAAGAAAGTGATAAAACAGAATTGAATAAAGAAAAGTGACGCATGAAGAACAGGGGGCACACACACACACACACACACACACACACACACACACACACACACACACACAGATGAAGTTACACGCCCAAACTAATAGAACCTTTGATAGTGTGTGGCGTTTGATACCTTATTAGTAAGTGGAGTCTTTTCTGGCTCTGAAGCTTTTGTGTTTGTTTTGTTATCACTGTTTTCTGAAGTTCTCTATTGTTGTTTTCGTCACTGATGTTTTCTAATGGTTTTTTTTCTCCATTTTTTTCGGTTTTAGTTTTTATACGTTCATTATTGTGTAACGTCATCAATGTTTACTTAAGTTCTCTATTGTTTTCTTCGTCAGTACTGTTTTCAGAAGCTCTTTATTTATTTCCACCACCATCATCATCATCATCATCATCATCTCTGTTAAAACTCAAAGCTTATCTGGAAAATTTTCGAACCTATTAAACTAAGTCTCATCAAGGGAACACAAGGTAGACTACTGATTATAATTATCATGCACAAGGCGTTCATCCTTCACCACCACCACCACCACTACTGCTACTACTACTACTACTACAGCTACCACTATTGCAGGGCGAAGGGGAGCGTGTGTGCCTGTGTCTGCGTGCGCGGCCGGAATACCAACAGGGCAAGCGAAGGCCAGTGAACGTTAACCGCCGACCCCGAGGCCAACCCAGGCAGTCTGGAGGCTAAACCTTGGTCCCATATTGATACTCAGACGCTTTCGGCTCTTATGAGTTCTTATGAGTGATTCTTTAGGCTCATGGTGAAGGAGCCTTGTCAAACCACCACTAGGCTCGTACAACTACCCATGGAAATACTGACACAACCTCTATGAAAGCTTTATCAAATATGAGTGTAAGGCTTTTGGCTCTCACAACAACGACTTCCAAAGGTCACAAAGGACATTAGTTGGGTTCTTATGAGTGATTCTTTAGGCTCATGGTGAAGGAGCCTTGTCAAACCACCACTAGGCTCATACAACTACCCATGGAAATACTGACACAACCTCTACGAAAGCTTTATCAAATATGAGTGTAAGGCTTTTGGCTCTCACAACAACGACTTCCAAAGGCCACAAAGGACATTAGTTGGGTTCTTATGAGTGATTCTTTAGGCTCATGGTGAAGGAGCCTTGTCAAACCACCACTAGGCTCGTACAACTACCCATGGAAATACTGACACAACCTCTACGAAAGCCTTGCAAAATGTGTGCGCTTGGGTGTCGAAGTATAGAAGAATATGGCCCATTTTTTTTAGTATTTTAGCATTTTTAGTATTCTCAAACATTCCGGGGCTTACACACATTAGGTAAGGCTTAATTTGGTAGAGGTTGTTGTGTTAGTATTGCCATGGGTAGATAGGACGAATCTCATATCTTAAACAAATTGCTTCGTCTTCTAATTCCAGCAAGTCTTAATTAAAATAGTTCACCTCCACGTATTTCCACTGAGATCATTTCGTACCAAAGAGCACACCATGGATACTTAACTAAGGCAGCCAAAGGTATTTCATATGGCTCATTCGTACCAAAAAATGACATATCCTGACCCTAACCGATCATACAGAGAGTGGACTGAATTGGAAGGTGGTATTTGCTATTCATTATTCCAGCAAGCACAAAGAACCCACGTGGTTAGGCTAATATACAACCCTGCAACTTCAACTGACCTCTTGCATACTCCATTTATATTCTAACCTGTTGCTGTCTCTCTCATCCGATCATGCAGAGAGTGGATTGATTTGGAAGCCCTATATTTCTTTACCATTACTTCTGCTAACTTGAGACCCACGTGGTTAGGGCAGCTTCAACCGACCTCTTGCAGACTCCATTTATATTCTAACCTGTTGCTGTCTCTCTCATCCGATCATGCAGAGAGTGGATTGATTTGGAAGCCCTGTATTTCTTTACCATTACTTCTGCTAACTTGAGACCCACGTGATTAGTGCAGCAACATTATATCTCTCCAGCTTCAACCGACCTCTTGCAGACTCCATTTATATTCTAACCTGTTGCTGTCTCTCTCATCCGTCATGCAGAAAGTGAACTGAATAAGTCTGTATTTCTTAACCATTATTTCTGCTAGCACGTGAGAGCCTACAAGCCTTTTACTATCTCTTTTTTTCCTCTCTTTCCCTCTTTTTTTTTCATTTTTCTATTCCTCAACATTCCTGCAAGACACTTTAAATCTCTCTCTCTCTCTCTCTCTCTCTCTCTCTCTCTCTCTCTCTCTCTCTCTCTCTCTCTCTCCCCTACTTTTCTTTCCTCCCCTCCCTCGTCTTCTTTCCTCTCTCTCTCTCTCTCTCTCTCTCTCTCTCTCTCTCTCTCTCTCTCTCTCTCTCATCCTCTTCAGTCCTATCACATTCTCTTTTTCTCTCCCTTCCCCTCTCTCCTTTCCTCCAGTCAAATTATTTTTCTCTCCCTTCCCCTCTCTCTCTTCCTTACTTTTCCTTCCTTTCCCTTCCTCCTGTTTCTTCTTTCCTTCCTCCCTCTCTCCCATCCTCTGGCAACACTGATACTCTTGACGATAGCTGGTAATACTGGCGAATAGTGAATATGGTTGCCTGAATTTCTGAGTGAACCAAAGCAAAGGGAGGGAGGGAAAGTAGGTAATGGAAAGAGACAAAGAAGTGTAGAAGAGGGAAGAGGAGAAGAATGACTGGAAAGAAAAGGAGAGAGATGGAGGGAGGGAGATTAAAAAGAGCAGAAGGAGAGAGAGAGAAGGAAAGTAGGGAATGGAAAGAGAGAAAAAGAAGTGAAGGAAAGGGAAGAGGAGAAACAAAGAGGAGAAGGAGAAGGACTGGAAAGAAAAGGAGAGAGATGGAGGGAGATTAAAAAAGAGAAGGAAGGAGGGAGAGAGAGAGAAGGAAAGTAGAGAATGGAAAGAGAGAAAAAGAAGTGAAGGAAAGGGAGAAGGAGAAAGAAACAGGAGAAGGAGAAGGACTGGAAAGAAAAGGAGATTAAAAAAGAGCAGAAGGAAGGGAGAGAGAGAAGGAAAGTAGGGGAGAGAGGGAGAAGGAGACAGACAACCAGAAAGTGTCGAGAGAATAACCTCCCAACAGCTGATATACAACCTGACTGTCTAGCTAGAGGTTGTGATGGTGGTGGTTCACAAGAAGTCCCGCTTAACTCAACCTCTATACCAAACCCAGGCCGTCCCAAGTCCGCCCTCAACCCCTCACTCATCCTCTCTCTAAGTCATATGTGTGAGTGTAAATATGGCGCTACATTGCAAGTTCTGAAGGTGTGAGTTTGTTCGTCTCTCTCTCTCTCTCTCTCTCTCTCTCTCTCTCTCGTTGGCATGGAGATATAAATATTGTCAGTGACGTGAGTAGGGAGAGTGCAACGGAGGAGGAGGAGGAGGAGGAGGAAGAATGGGTGAAGAGGATAGATGGATATGGAAGATATGGATTAGAATGGAGAGGAGGAGGAGGAGGAGGAGGAGGGAGAGAGAATAGAGTGAAGAGGAAGAAGATGAGAGGGAGATGAGAGAAGGATGAGGAGGAGGAGAGGGAGGGAGGAAAGAAGGAACATAAGAAGAGAGAGAGAGAGAGAGAGAGAGAGAGAGAGAGAGAGAGAGAGAGAGAGAGAGAGAAAACGGGAATAGGTAGAAGGAAGAACAGAAGAACAGATAGGGAAGGAGGAGAAAGAAGGAACAAAAGAAGAGGGAAGGGAAGGAAGGAATGTAGAAAAGGAAAGAAGAGAAAGAAAGAGAGGGAGAAGAAGGAATGGAGAGAAATGGAGAGAAGAAAAGTGGAAGGAAAGGAGGAGGAGGGCACGGAGGAATGTAAAAAAATAAAAAATAAAAAAATAACAAAGGAGAGAAAAAGAGTAAGGAAGAGAAAGAGAGGGAGAGAGGGAAAGGAGAAGAAAAGGAATGGAAAAGGAAGGAAAGAAGGAACAAAAGGAGAGGCAAGAGAGAAGGATAAGAAAGGGAGGAGGAGTGAGAGAAAAAAAAATAGTAAGGTAAGAAGGAAGAAGGAGGAGGAGAGGAAGAAAAAGGAGAGAAGTAGGAGGAAAGGAGAGGAGGGGAAAAAAAGAGAGGAGAGAATGAAAGGAGGAAAGAAGGAACAAAGGGAGGGAGGGAGAAGGAGGGAGGGAGGGCAAACATACCATGGTAGCATTTTCTTACCGCAACTGGAGGGAGGGAGGGAAGGAGGGAGAGAAGGAAGGAGGAAGGGAGGGAGGGGGGAGGAGAGAAGAGGTCGTGAGGAAGGGCAAGGAAGGGAGAGGTGAACATAATATCGTGAGGAGGAGGAGGAGGAGGAGGATGGGAGATAGGGAGGAGGGAGGTACTGAAAGGGAGAGGAGAGAGGCAAGATGTAAGGAAGGAGGAGGAGGAGGAGGAGGAGGCAGCGAAAGAAGAAGAGGAAAGACGAGGAAAGGAGGAAGAGGAGGAGAAGAGGAAGAAAGAAATGGAGAGAAAGCAAAGGACGAATGGAGGGAGAGAGGGGAGGAAAGAAAGTGAAAGAGAGGAGGAAAAGAAAGTGGAGAGAAAGATAAGGAGGGAAGGAGCTGAGGAAAGGAGGATTGGAGAAAAGAATAGGGAGGAACAGATGGAGGGAAAAATCGTGAGAGGGAGAGAGGGAGGGTGGAGGAAAAAATGGAGGGGTGCATATGTGAGAGGGAAATAGCGGAGGAGAAAGGGAGGAAAAAGGATGGGAACAGGAGGGAGGAAAGGAGAGGGAGGGAGGGAGGGAGGTGAGGAAGGTCGTGGGAAGGAGAGAAGAGCATTGGAGGTAAGAAAGGTGAGAGAGAGAGAGAGAGAGAGAGAGAGAGAGAGAGAGAGAGAGAGAGAGAGAGAGAGAGAGAGAGAATAAAGAAAGACAGGACGGAAAATAAGTGACTTTGGATGAAAATAATTATAAATCTCTCTCTCTCTCTCTCTCAATTAGTCCCCTTACCAACAACATATAACATAGTCCCACAACTGTAACAACAACAACAACAATAATAATAATAATAATAATAATAATAATAATAATAATAATAACAACAATAATAATTACAATAAAGAATACCAGAGTTCCTTCGCTTTCAAGATGTAAAACCACCAAAACGAGGGAAGAATAGGAAGGAGAGAGAGAGAGAGAGAGAGAGAGAGAGAGAGAGAGAGAGAGAGAGAGAGAGAGAGAGAATTTTGGGTTAGAGTGAATATCATGGTGATTATGCCAAGGGAAAGGGAGGGTGGGTGAATCTTGGGTAGGTGGGTGAATTTAGGAGAGGTAAGGATAGCGAAGTGGGTATACGGGAGGGGGAAGGCATGGTAGGGTGATGGAGGGGAGGGAATTAGAAAGAAACGGTAAGGGTAGCGGAGTGGGTATACGGGAGGGGGAAGGCATGGCAGGGTGATGGAGGGGAGGGGAATTCTTCAGGGGAGATGAGTGAACTATATAATTGATAGACTAATACAATGTTCACCTTGCTACCCCGCCATCATGCCTCCCCTTTACCCTTCATTCTGTGTCCCTGTAAATGACTCCTGGGCGCCCTACCTCTCTGTGAACCTGATACTGGCGCCTTAAAGTTACGGGACCAAGCGATCATTCCTTCTCGGAGTTCATGCGATGCCGAACGAAACTTATGCAGCGTCTTCGAGCAAACTTGTGTAGGCATGGCAGAGCATTTTCCTGTCTCACCGCGTTGGGTTACACACGGACACACACAGATACACACGGACACACAAGGATACACACGAATACACAGGGATAGAAAAGGATATATACTTTAGGATACACAATAACAAAGAAGAATAAACAAGGATACGGAAGGATACACACAAAGGAGATGGTGAAGGAAAGAATCAGAGAGGGAAATGAGAAAAAAAGAGAAGGGGAAGAGAAGGAAGGAAGAGAAACGAAAGAAGACAGACTAAAAGAAAATAAGATATATGGAAATGGAAATAGAGAATGATGGAAGAAATAGCAACAGAGATGGAAAGAAAAGAAGTAAAGAAGGAAGGAAGGAAAGGTGAGAGATATATGGAAATGGAAATAGAAAATGATGGAAGAAATAGCAACAGATGGAAAGAAAAGAAGTAAAGAAGGAAGGAAGGAAAGGTGAGAGGAAGTGGAAGGAAGGAGGAGGAGGAGGAGGAGGAGGAAGGAAAGTTAGATCCGGGAGAATTATGAGTGAAGGAGGAAGTGTGTATTATTGAGGAGGGGGAGGAGGAGGAGGAGGAGGAGGAGGAAAGTTTACATTAAGGAGAAACTTATAAGGCGGAAGAGAACGATTGAAGAATGGAAGAGAAAATTACGGAGGGAAGGAGGGAGGTAAAGCGAGGGAGAGAAATTATAGGAGGGAGGGAGGGAGGAGGGTCGTAGAAATGGAGGGAAAGAGGGAGAGAGAGAGGGAAGGAGAGAGAAAGAACACATGGAAGGAAAAAAATAACGAAGGAAATGAAGAAAGAAACCCCAAGAAAATAATACTGGAAAAGAAGAAGAAGAAGAAAGAAAACAAGAGGAACAAGAATAACTGTAATGATAAAGAAAGGGAGAAAGAGAACGAAAAAAATAAAAAGAAGAAAACATGAAAGAAAACAAGAGAAAAAAGAGAAAACAGCAAGATGATCAAGAATATGATTAGCAGGTAAGGAAGATAAACACGAGAAAAATATTACCAGAAAGAAGAAAAGACGATAAAGAAAGGGAGGAAGAAGAACAAGAAAAAGAAGACAAAAACAAGAACAAGACGAAGGAGAAGGAAAAGAAGAAAACCAAGAACAAGAACAAGAAAAAGAAAAACAAAGATCAGCATCGGGTCCGCCACTCTGAGTCTGTCGCGACGCTAAACTCGGTCTGAAGAAGCACCAAAAATCTCGCCACTTTATATTATTTGTCCTCCTTGTTCACGGTATTGTTGTCACCGCCACCACCACCACCACTGACATCATCACCACTACCACCTAACCCCTCCACCACCACCACCACTAAAACGTCTTCTATTTGCATTCGTCGTTGTTATATATAGAGAGAGAAGAAGAAGAAAATATGACAACCAAGTGAAAAAAATAGAAAAATTTAATTAAAACGAAAACAAAGGAAATAAAAAAAGGAAGGGAAGGAGAGAAATAAGAGAGGAATGATGAAAGTGATGGTGAGCAAAACTAAATATAAAAAAAAAAATTGTATGTATGTATGTATGTATGTATGTATGTATGCACGAACAGTTAACCATAAGGAAAAAAAAGAAAAGAAAAATCCCTGGAAAAAATAAATGAAGAAAAAGTAAAGAAGGAAGGAAATAAAGAAAAAAAGGATGGTGATGATGATGACAGGTGGGAGGCAGACAGGTGTTCGTGTTACCTGGTGAAGTTAATCCATTCAGTGCAGTGACAAGGTGGGAGGGAGGGAGGGAGAGAGGTTAAGGAAAGGGAAGAGGAAGAGATGAAGAGGATAATAATAGAAGATAAAAAGGAAGAAAGGGAGACAGGAAGGGGACGATAAGGTATAAGGGAGAGAGATGGAGGAAGAGGAAAGGGGGGAAGGGAGAGAGAAGGAAGGAAGGGAGGAAAAGATGAGGAGGGTGATGATAGAAGCGAGAAAGGGAGAGGAATGGGAAAAGAAGGAAAAGATGAAGAGGATAAGGAAAAGGGAGAGGAGATGAAGAGGGAAAGGAAAGGAGGAAGGAACATCGAAAGGGAAGAGGGAGGAAGAGATGAGGAGGGTGAGGAAGAGGAGATAAGAGGGAGAAAAGGAGGAAAGAGGAACGAAAGGGAAAAGATGAAGAGGGTAAGAACAGAAAAGTGAAAAAGAGGAAGAGAAGAAGAAGAACGAAAGGAAAGAATTAGAGAAAGGAAATAGAGAAAAAAGGAAGAGAAGAAGCGAATGAAAGGAAAGATGAAAACGAGGAATCAAAGACGAAAAAAGGAAAAAAAGAGGGATGAAAGGAAAGACAGAAGGAAAGGAAGGAAGTAGAGAAAGAAGGAATGAAGGAGAATTGAGGAGTGGAGGAAGGAAAAAAGAAAAAAGAAGGAAAAAAAAGATGAAAATGAACGAAAATGACAGAGAAATAAACAAAGACGAAGCGAAGGGGAGAGAGAGAGAGAGAGAGAGAGAGAGAGAGAGAGAGAGGAGTAGGCAATATAAAAGAGCTCGCCACTTTCTGTCCATTACGTGTAGTTGACAGGATAGTAACCGACCCACAACAGACCGTTATAAATATCCAGAGAGAGAGAGAGAGAGAATGGGGAAACGGAAAGGATGAGAAAACAGTAAAAAAAGAAGGAAAGAAGAGGAAGAAAAGGAGGAAGAAAAAGGCTTAGCTACCATTGTTCTCTCTTCTGTCTTCACCTCCTCTTCCTCCTCCTCCTCGATTATGAAGGGGAAGAGAGAGGGAGGGAAAAAGGGAGGAAGGAAGAGGGGGAAAAAATCAATCCTTATTAAATTTACTAAACGTTTTACGAGAGAGAGAGAGAGAGAGAGAGAGAGAGAGAGAGAGAGAGAGAGAGCTGGCTTTGTGGATTCTCGTGTTGCAATAATTATCTTTCTTTTGTTTTCATATTCAATAACGGGAGAGATAGAAGCTAATGAGAGAGAGAGAGAGAGAGAGAGAGAGAGAGAGAGAGAGAGAGAGAGAGAGTGTTAAGTGGGTCTGTATTTTTTTTTCTTCTTAATATTCAAAATCAATGGGAGGAGGAGAAGGAGAAGGAGGAGGAGGAAGAGCACATGGAAGCCGAATGAAGGAAAGAATGAGAAAAAAAAGAAACTACAAAAAAGAATACGATACACACACACACACACACACACACACACACACACACAAGAAAATAGAAGACAAAAAAAATATATATATAGCAAAAAGCAGACCACGAAAAACAATAAAACAGAGAAA
>NC_066555.1:1127097-1144597 GCF_024679095.1 Eriocheir sinensis
GTTCCATTTTTACAGACTTTGAGTGAGATTTCCAATTCAATTTATTGTCATGATTATTCCTAAGAATTTTGCTTCATCTACTTATTTTAATATTACATCACCCATTGTGGTATTGATAATAGATGGCAGCTTCCTGGAAGAATGGGAAATCCTATAATGAGTTTTGTTATAATTCAAAGTATATATGTTACTTTTAATCCAAGTGGATGAATTTACTAGTTCATTATTTATAGTTCTTTTTTCCGTTAATTAAACAGAAGATAAAAGAAAGATATTTGAATCATCGACAAAAGTATGGATTGAGGTTTCTCACAACAACGTTCAATGTCACTTATATTTTAATAATATTTATCAAAAACATATATATGAGGACCTACAACTGAGCCTTGAAGTGCATCACAAGTAACCGCTGTTGCTGCTGCTGATGATGATGACAATGATGATGATGATGATGACAATGATGATGATGATGATGATGACAATGATGATGATGATGATGATGATGACAATGATGATGATGACAATGATGATGATGATGATGATGATGATGATGTACTATATTATGAACCGTGTGCTGTCTCCCTCTCTACCCCTACCTCACCCCCTCCCTCGCGAGTTTTCCCTCCACCTGCACCTCCCAATAGTTTCCTCCATTCCTTATATTATAGCTTCTTCCCTCGATCCTTCTCTTTCTCGATATCTCCCTTTTTTTTCTCCTCACTAACTCCCTCCATTTGTCCCTAGTTTCCTCTCCTCCCATCTCCTTTTTTATTCCCCTTTCCTCCTTTTTCCTACCAGAGAGAGAGAGAGAGAGAGAGAGAGAGAGAGAGAGAGAGGCTGTCTATACTCATCTCTTTACAGGAAGCCTTTATCAATGGCACTACTGAAGGGTTCAAAGGTGTTACTGATGGCCCTCTCTCTCTCTCTCTCTCTCTCTCTCTGCACCGAGTCACGTAGAGAGAGAGAGAGAGAGAGAGAGAGAGAGAGAGAGAGAGAGAGAGAGAGAGAGAGAATCTTCACGCCACCGGATGTAGACAATAGGTTGCATCAAACACTTATTCCCACCTTAATATACCCTAAAAAACACAAGAAAGACATCAAAAGACATATAATAAACCGCAACAGAGATAACAAAAATCCAGCATGACTCACCGTAAATATATCGAATTAACAGTAAGAAAAACAATAACAAATCCTCAATACGACTCTCATACCTTCTGAAGAAATACTTAAAACATACATAAAACCCCCAAAATTAAAGACACACCCAAATCCAGCATTAAATCACCGCAAAATAATTTAAATAACCGTAAAAAATATCCTCCAAAATAAAGAAACCCCAAAATCCAGCGTGAATCATCGTAAAATAACTGAAATAACCGTAGATATATCCTTTAAAAAATAACCAATCATACATTAAATCCCTCCTGAGGAAATAGCAGCCAAATCCAGCCTGAATTACCGTCAAATAACCGAAATAACCGTAGGAAAGGCGGAATCACGGAGGGCCGCCCCGAGGTGGTGGTGGATGTAAACAATGGCCACGGGCGCCCACTTGCTCCTCGCTCCTGTGTTATTTTGATCGTGTTCCCCCGCAGAGAGCCCAGGCCGGGTGATTCTGTCCTCACGAGGTGGGTCAAGGGCAGGGCCGAGGCTGTGTGGTGCAGGCGTGGGTGTGGAGGCCGGGGGAGGCGGTGGTTGGTGTGGTGTGGCGGGGGCTGGAATCTTAAGTGTGGTGAAGTGTTTCCGCGTTGGTGCCGCCGCCCTGCCCTGCCAGGCTGGGGCTGGATCTGGCTGCCGGGGACTGTGTGGCCAGGGTGACTGCCGTGTGTGTGTGTGTGTGTGTGTGTGTGTGTGTGTGTGTGTAATTCACCCACGGCCTAATCACGAGCTAAGTTGGTCATCTCCGGCAAGTGTCCTCCAAATCAGGGCAAAGCTCATCATTGTGTATCTCAGGGTGTTGCCGCAGCCTCCCCACACCACACACCCTTGCTCCAGGGGGGGCAGTAACCACTCCTGGATAGCGGAAAAATCCTGGCCTGAGCAGGGCTGGAATCTCCACCTACCAGTCAGGGCTTTATCCACTGAGCTAGCTCACACACACACACACACACATATACTATGTGTGTGTGTGTGTGTGTGTGTGTGTGCATTTTCTGGGTAATCTTGTACTGTGTGTGCAGTTTTTGATTCATCTTAATAAAATTGATGGGAAGTTTGTATTAGGATTTGATGTGTTTCTAGAATAGAGACATTTTTCATTGATTCATTCATTGTATGCTACTTATTTTCATTTCTGTATTTTGATCCTGAGCTTCTGTGCTCTTTTAAATATTGAGGAGAAAACTAATCTTGTTCATATAAATGGCCATTACAGTGGCAAGTTATCTTGAAGGTGCTGGATAAGGCCAGCCTTGCATAACATTTCCTGTACTGATGCCAAACAACAGTCATTGAAGTAGTGATGTACAAATCCATGTCAGAGTCTACTGCCTTACTGGGTGTGGTGCATGTCGCCTGTTATGAATCATCCACAGTTAGCTCTAAGCCATGTATGTCTATAGTTCAGCTCCACCTTATCTCCTCCCTCACATTCCTCATCAAACCTCATATTCCTACATGCTACTAGCCAACCAAATATTTACTTACCTCGCAGATGTCAGACTCGGAGCAGCAGGGGCAGGACGGGGGTGTGGGTGGTAACAGTGGTGGTGATGGTGGTGGCGGTGGAGGGTGCAGCACCACGGGGGAGCGGCTGCGCGAGGAGTACCGGCGGCACGTACAGACCCAGCTGTCACACGACCTGGTTGACGCCATCGGTAGCCTGCAGCAGCACCAGCACCACCTCCAGCAACTCTCCCAGCAGCTGGAGCAGGCCACCACACAGGTCTGTCAGGGGCAAGAGAAAGAGGTGAAAGGGTCATATTCTTAAACCTTAAATTGGCCCCCAAGCACATGCATCTGACAAGGCTTTCGTAGGAGTTGTGGGCACTTCCATGAGTAGTTTTATGACCCTGGCGGTAGTCTGACAAAGTTTCTGCACCATGAACATAAAGAAACACTCATGGGGATGCATTTAACTACTTTTTTCGCCTTTAGAAGTGACTGATTTAAGAGAGGGAGGTGTCCAAGAATACAGAATACCGACCTGAATTGAAGGATAGAGAAAGGATATGCCTCCCTCACACTACCCTCCTCTTCATCCTTGTCCCTCACACTACCCTCTTTCTCCTCCCTCACACTACCCTCTTCCTCCTCCCTCACACTACCCTCTTCCTCCTCCCTCACACTACCCTTCATCTCCTCCTCCTCCCTCACACTACCCTTCATCTCCTCCTCCTCTCTCACACTACCCTCCTTCTCCTCCTCCCAACACAGGTGAGGAGCAGTGCGGAGGAGACCAAGGCCTCCATCAACGCTGCGCTCGACTCCTTTCTCGCCACCGTGCACGAGGCCGTGGCTCTGAGGCGGCAGCAGTTACTGGATGAGGTGGCAGAGGTGTGTGTGTGTGTGTGTGTGTGTGTGTGTGTGTGTGTGTGTGTGTGTGTATCTTTATTTGTATATGCCTGTTTGTTTGTGTTGTAGTATTTTTGGTTCCTTATATTCGTTTTTGTGCATTTCCCTTTTTTTTTTTTTTTGCTATTGTTTTTTTTATCTTTCTCGGTTCTTTCGGCGTGTCTTCTTTATACCTGTTTGTTTGTACTGTAGTTTTTTGGGTTCTATTGCTATTGTTTTTTGTGTTAGTGTTTTTCCTTTTTTTGTTTTCCTAGTTGTTTTGTTTTTCTTAGCTCCTTTGATGTTCCCCTAATGTTTTTCGCCTATGTATTTTAGCTGTTGGTTCTTTTGTATCTACTATTGTTTGTTTTCTCTTTGATATTGATTCTTTCCTATTGCTTTTTTGTATGTGTCATCTACATACTTGTTCTTCCAATTTACAGAGAAAAACATTTACCATTTGACAAGAAAACGAGCTAGGAAACAGATTTATGACCCCCTGCAAAATCTCATGCACCCTGACACACCCTAAAGCACCCTAACTCACCCTGATACATGCTTAACACACCCTCACACATGCTACCACACTCAGACACACCCTCACACACCCCACCACACCCTGACCCACCCCCACACACCCTACCACACCTTCACTTACCCCTACCAACTCCTCTCACACCCTGTTCTTCCCCAGGTGGAGGAGGAGGCGCTGGGGCCGCTGGAGCAGTGCGGGCGGGAGCTGGCGGGGCGCGTGGGTGAGGCGGCCGAGCGGGTGGCACAGGGCCAGCGCCTGCAGCGGCACAGCGGCGTGATGGCGCGTGACACAGTGCTGCGCTTCCAGGAGGAGGCCGCCGCCATGACCAGGTGGGAGGGAGGTGAAGGGGAGGGGAGGGGAAAGATGGAGGGTGAGGAAGGGAAGGAAGGGAAGGGGGAGGAAGTAGTTAAGGATGAAAGGAAAGTGGGAGAGGGGTGAAGGGTGAAGAGGAAGGATGGATAGGAGGGAAAGAGGGGAATGGTGGAGGGAAAAATGGGAAAGGTGAAGGGAAAGGAAAGAATGACAGGAAGGGAAGGTTGGAAGGGGGAGGGGAAGGGCAGAAGGAAGAAGAGGAGAGGTTATCTGTGTGTTGCTTTTCATTATTCTGATTTATTTTACCAATTAATTCATCATCTTTGTTCTTCATTCAATTATAATTAGTTTTTTGTCTATCTCTACCATTCTCTCCATAAAACTCTCTTCCACCCTTCCACCTGTCACTCCTTAATCCTAATTCCATCTTTCTCCACATCTATCCACCCCATCCCACCATGACCATTCTCCCCATAACCTCTTCCCACACATTCCTTCACTAACCTCCACATTTCACCCCATTCTATATCCTTCCACCCCACCCAATCCACCACATCTATTCCCTTCACTCTCCTACCTTCCATAACCCCTTCCCACATATTCATTCAATAACCTCAAATCCACTCTGTTATGTATTCTTCCACCCCATTCCATCACAACCATTCCCTTCACTCTCCCACCTCCCCATAACCCCTCCGTATACATTCCTTCAGTAACCTCAATTCCACCTCATTATGTAGCCTTCCACCCCATCCCTTCATCCCACATAACCCCTTTTTTACCCTTTCTCCATTAACCTCCGTTCCACCCCATTCCGCAGCCTACCAGAAGTGCCAGCATTGTGTGCGGTGCCGAGTGTGAGTGTGGAGTTCCCCCGAGAGCCCACGCTGGGGGAGGAGGTGCGGGAGCTGGTGGGGAGGGCGGGCAGGGTATCGCGCATGGGGCCTGTACAGATCACCAACATTGTGGAGCAACCTGGTGCCCTGCTGGTGTCCTGGGAGGAGGTGGGTGTTTGTATGTGTGTGTGTAAGTGTGTGTTTAACTACTAACTTCAGTCATCCCTTCCATACATCACTTCTCTTCTTCCCTTAACCCTCAGTCTCATCCTTCCCTTCCCCTCCCTCCCTTCCCTTAACACCCATATCTTCCCCCTAACCCCCAGTCTTGTCCTTCCCTTCCCCTCCCTCCCTTCCCTTAATATCCAGGTCTTCCCCTAACCACCCATTCCATCTATCTCTTCCCCATATCCCTTCCTTCAACACCCATCCCTTCCCCAGTAGGTCTAAAATGTGTTAGTGTGTGTGTGTGTGTGTTTGTATATGTGTGCCCTCACTAACCCCATCCTTCTCTTCCCCTCATTCACTCTCCCTCCCATCAACACCTATCCATCCTTCTTCAAGTGGACGAGAATGTGTTAGTGTGTGTGTGTGTGTTTGTATATGTGTATGAGTGTGTGTGTGACCATTTCCACACCCCCATATTCCCCTCCCTTAATATCCTCGCCGTTCCCAAGTGGACAAAGATGTGTGTTTGTGTGTGTATACCTCTAACCCTATCCTCCCCCCTTTCACATCACCCTCTCCCCCTCCCCTCAACACCCTCATCTTCCCCAGGTGGATGAGGATGTGTCAGACGAGGGCCTTGAGTTCTGCCTTGAGCTCAGCAACACAGGTGCCACCGACCCCCACAGTGCCATCTTCTCCCGCAAGTACGAGGGGCCCGACTACTCCTTCCTGCTGCGGGACCTGCGAGCGGGCGAGAGCTACCTCCTGCGGGTGGCGTCGCGGCGGGAGGGCGCGGCGTCCTTCGGGCCCTGGAGCCTCGTGCAGACGGCCTCCACCAGCCTGCCGCACTTCAGTTAGTTTGGGGTTGCGTTGTGTTGTGTTGGGTTGTATATAGTTCTGGTTGTGTTTGCCTTGTTTTTATTTGTTTTGTGTTACTTTTATTAGGTTAGGTTAGGTTGGGTTAGGTTGCTCTGTGGTTGTGTTGGGTTGTGTAACTTGTATTTAGGCTGGGTTGGGTTAGTTTAGGTTGGTCCGTATCTGGGTTGGGTTGGGTTAAGTTGGTCTTGGGTTAGGTTAGGTTGGTTGGGTTAGGTCACGGTGAATTAGGTTGATCTATGGTTGTTATGTGTTGTGTTAGACTAGGTTGATCTGCCACTTAATAAGCCAGTCACAATCAAACAATAGATAAAACACAAACACACTTAACATTAACAAACACACAAAACACAACAACACAAACCCACTCCACCCTCTCATCCACCCCACCCCTTCCTCACCATACAGAGTGGAGCACCAGCAGTAACAGCGGATGGAGTGTGGCTGACGAGGGGCGGCTGGCGTGCAAGATGTCATGTGAGCCGGAGGTGCTACACTCCGAGGCGCTGCTGCTCAAGCCTGGCTCCTCGGTCCTCTTCAAGGTGTGTGAGGGTACTGGGGTCTGAGGTCTGGGGTGACTCTTAAGGCCTGTGTAAGTCTTTTGTCTTTTGTTTTGTGGTCTGAGGTGACTTAAAGTTCTCGTTAGTCTGTTGTTCTTAACCCGTCTGCTGCGATTGGCATGGATTTCGGCTTCACTGGTAACCTGGTAACATATAGTCCCTGGTCTTTCTCTGGCTCTGTGGTGGATAGTGGAGTGTTTCCCATGTGGTATTGGTGTGCTGGATATCCCTTCACTGGTAGCCTGGTAACATATAGTCCCAGGTCCTTCTCTGCCTCTGTGGTGGATAGTGGAGTGTTTCCCATGTGGTATTGGTGTGCTGGATATCCCTTCACTGGTAGCCTGGTAACATATAGTCCCTGGTCTTTCTCTGCCTCTGTGGTGGATAGTGGAGTGTTTCCCATGTGGTATTGGTGTGCTGGATATCCCTTCACTGGTAGCCTGGTAACATATAGTCCCAGGTCTTTCTCTGGCTCTGTGGTGGATAGTGGAGTGTTTCCCATGTGGTATTGGTATGCCAGATTTCCCCTCCCAAGGTGCATGACTTTACATTTTTCTTCACTGAATTGTAGCAGCCACTCTTTGCTCCACTCCTGTAACTTGGTGAGGTCTTCATGTAGGAAATACAGTCAAGGGGTTAAGGCACTTCTACTTAAGGATTGACGCTCATATTTGCCTGTTGTCTTGTTCTAAGGTGATATAAGGCTCCTCTAGGTAAGGACTTTTTTTTTTACAGCAAAGGAGACAGCACAGGGGCACAAAAAAAGCCCACTACTCGCTGCTCCTGTAAAGAATCCGAAGAGGTGTCCGAAAGAGCAGTCAGTTACGTAAAGGTTCACTATTTCTGCTTCCTCTCCTCCCCCAGATCCTGAGTGGTGGTGGCGGCTGCAGCGATGAGGGTCTGGGTCTCAGCTGTGCCCCCGTGTCTGGTCCAGAACACCTCCTGCTGCCCGGCACTCTCTTCCTCAGCGCGCAGGGTAAGTCACACATCTCCTTACCCTTGTTCCTACCTGGCTTACTCTCTTTGTCATGTACAGGGAGTAACTTATTTTACTTGAGTATGTTTTCAGAGGTGCCTCATGTAAAAAGACCAGTTTGTTTCTGAGTTTATATGTTTTTACCAACACTAATGCAAATTCTTGGTTTGTATATGTAAAATCAAACTCTCTATATAGATATGTGTGTTGTGTATCCCTTCATCACTATCACCTCCCCCCAGGCTGTGTGTTCCTGGATGGGGTGAGCCGCGTCACCCGCCTTCCCCCGATACAGGACAAGTCGCAGGTCAGCTTTGCCGTGGAGAAAGTGTCCTCCAGCAAAGTGCGAGTCTACATCGAGAGCCAGGAGAAGCAGGTATGTGTGTGTGTGTGTGTGTGTGTGTGTCCCATATTCTCAAACCTTTCAGGACTTTCCCACCCACATTTGGTAAGGTTTTCATAGAGGTTGTGGTGTTAGTATAAGAATACCAACCTCTCCCTCACCCCCGCACCTCACACCTCTCCCTCTCTCTCTCTCTCTCTCGCAGGTGACATACGAGTGGGGTGTGCCAAGTGCCCAGGACGGCCTCTACTTTGTGGCGTCCTTCGGGGAGCCGCGCTGGAGGATCAGTGTGCATTAGGGTGTGTTGCGGCCCATGTGTGTGTGTGTGTGTGTGTGTGTGTTTGTGTGTTGGCTAGGGTGATTTCTATTCCTTGGGTGTGTGTTGCATAGGGTGATGTTTGGGTGATTCTCTTCCTAGGGTGTATGTGTTGGTCAGGGTGACTTTGGGTGATTCTCTTCCTAGGGTGTGTGTGTTGGATAGGGTGATATTTGGGTGATTCTCTTCCTAGGGTGTGTGTTGGTTAGGGTGACTGGGTGATTCTTGTTCCCTGTTTCATGCATACTTTTGAACACCTCTGTCATGTCACCCTGCCTCCTCTGCCTTCTCACCCTGTTCTTCACCCTTTTCCTCACCCTTATTGCCCTTTGCCTCTTTTCCTCACCCTTCTCTCCTCTGATTTCTCACCCTTTTCCTTGCCTAACTCACCCTGTTCCTCACCCTTCTCACCCTGCCTCCTCACCCTAATCACCTTTTTCCTTCCCCTATGTATCCTTTCCACCCTGTTCATCCCCTTCCTGACCCCTAATCACCCTGTCTTCCCTGCTTTCTCACCCTCCTCTGCACTCTTATCACCCTTCTCCTCACCCTTTTCCATTTGCCGGATTGTGTGAGTTTTGACGCCAGATGTTTGATTGAATGGGAGACTTTCATTCTTGCTTATATGTTGTTGTTTTTCTCTCTCTCTCTCTCTCTCTCTCTCTCTCATTCTTCTTCCCTTCGCTTTCCCTCCTTCCCTTCCCTTCCCTTTCCCTCTCTCCTTCCCACCCTCTCCTCTCCCCCTCCCTCCCTACCTCCTTTTACCCCATGACAAGACTTACTCAGTGCCATGTATTTTAATATTAATCAGGAATCTCTTATCATCACCATCATCATCATCACTTTCATCACTAACTGCTACCTCACTATACCTCCTAATTCCACCACTCCCTGCCTCATCACCATAAACATTTTCTTTTCACTCTCCATCATCATCATCATCACCATCATCGTCACCACTTCAGTAATCTCGGTGCAGGATGGAAGGACGATGAGAGATAGAGATAGAGAAATGGAAGGGGGTTGGGGGTGGGTGGGGGATAAGGGGAGGGTTGAATCACTTGACGGAACGGACTTATTCTGTTTCGAGTGCGACTTTGTTTGTTTGTTTGTTTGTTGTTATTGTGAGTGTGTTTGTTTGTGCGTCTAAAGAAAGAAAGGCTGATGTATGTTTTTTTTATTTCTTTTTATAATTTCATTTGTTTATTTATTTATATTTATTATTATTATTATTTTTTGTGTTGAGTGTTTTTAGACGTCGGAAGAAAACACGAAACTGACTCGGTGAAACATTCCATAGCGACGAAAGAAAAAAAATGAAGTATATATTTATGTAAAAAAAAAGGGAGAATCAATTAATACACACAGTAATGACAAGTATTTAAGTCGCATAATAATTCAGCGATAGTAATATAAATAATGAACAAAAAAAAATTGCTTAGTAGGTAGTGAAAAAGATGAGGAGGAGGAGGAGGAATTACAGTCCGGCACAAATGTGAAGTCAGATTGGGCGGGCTCCGAACCTCTTCACGGCACTGCTAAATAACCCCAATACATCCCTCTCCCCCTCGTATGGCAACTGTGTACTATATGAAACTGTGCATCGAGCCTGAACCACCTCACAGCTCTGCCACAGCCCCCCCAGAACATCCCTTCCTCCCTCACATGACATTTTTGTACTTCCTAAATAACCCCAATGCATCCCTCTCCCCCTCGTATGTCAGCTGCGAACTATATGAAGTTGTGCGTCAAGCCTGAACCTCCTCTCACAGCTCTGCCACATCCCCCTCGGAACATCCCTCCCTCCCTCACATGTCATCTTCAGACTGGATTTGAAGTTGTGCGTCAAGCCTGAAAACCCTCACAGCGCTGCCAGCCCCCCCTGTACATCCCTCTCCCCCTCACATGCCAGCTGTGCACTATTTGAAAGTGTGGGTCATATTCTTAAAGATCTCGCCCTCCCCCATCACACACATTTGACAGGGATTTTGTAGGCGTTTGGGGCATTTCCAGACGCACTTTAATGTCCCTAGTGGTAGTTTGACCGTTCTTCTGTACCATGAATGTGATAAAACACCAGTGAAAACCCGATTACTCTCCTTTTCGGACTTAGGAAGTAGTTGACGTGAGAGGGGAAGGGTCTGAGAATACCGACCTGTGCGTCAAATATGTGGCACTAAAGTGAGGTAAGCAACACACAAGAAAACGAGAAAATTGCGATTGAGGTTTGGCGTTTCTGCACTTTTCCGAGGCATGTGTGTGAAAAAAAATTGACTGTAATTACAACAAAGGAGACAGCTCAAGGGCACAAAAAAAGGAAACAGTAAGAAAAAAAAGCCCGCTACTCGCTGCTCCTAAAAAGAATCCAAAGAGGTGGCTGAAAGAGGGGTCAGTTTCGGGAGGAGAGGTGTCCAAGATGCCAAAACGTCTCTGAATTTTAGTTTGAAAAGTTGCCTCAGAATGCCTGCCTGAATAGTTGGTCAATGCAAGACAAGGGATATCTCAAGATGGACCCCTATGTCGCTTATCTCACTTCAGCAGGGAGCGACACATATTCTGTAAACGTTAACCCCTTGGCTACGGATTTCCTACAAGAAGACCTCACCAAGCTACAAAAATGGAGCAAGAAGTGGCTGCTACAATTCAGTGAAGAAAAATGTAAAGTCATGTGCCTTGGGAGGGGATATCCAGCTTACTAATACCACATGGGAAACACTCCACTATCCACCACAGAGGCAAAGAAAGACCTGGGACTATATGTTACCAGGCTACCAGTGAAGGCAAAATCCGTGGCAATCACAGCGGACGGGTTAAGTAAGATTTGGCGGCGCTATGACCAGGGAATTCCCCGTGCAGGCCGCGCCCAACCTGACTTCACGGCTGAGTCGGACTTCAAGTAGACAGACGTGGTAATGCAAGTTTTTAATAGTGATGAAATACTGTAGTGAAAAATATAGTGTTATGCTGAGTAATAGCGAGTTAGTACAGCAGTAGATTGAATGATAGTGAAGCATATATAGTGTTATGTTGAGAAATATAGAGTTACAACAATGATAGAGTAGTGATGACACCCAACAGCAAATAAAGAATAGTAATGATAAATAGACTTAGATATTGAATAGTAGATAGACAGTAGAGCAATAGATTAGCGATAAGAGGTAGCCAACAACAAAGAATCATAAGAGTAGATAGACAATTAGTACAGCAATAGATACTAGCAATGATATAGTCAACAACAGTGCCAGAAAAAATACTAATAGTGTCTTAAGTCCTGTGAAAACTATACAGTGAAGGGAGGCAGTGATGGAAGGCAGTGCACAGGCTATCAAGACTATATACATGAACTGAGGGCAGAAATATATTGTCATGTAGTAGATTGTAAAAAGAAAAGAGAGAAGAGTAGAGAAAATCAGAGACAAGAGAGAGAAGATAAAATAAATCTATCACTAATTCATTCATGTCTGTCCTGGTTTAATGTTGAAGTGGATTGTGAAAAGAAATGTCAGATAGAGAGAGAAGAGAAATATATCACTAAGCCATTCATGTCTGTTCTGGTTTAATGTTGTAGTGGATTGTGAAAAGAAATGTCAGATAGAGAGAGAAGTATATCACTAAGCCATTCATGTCAGTTCTGGTTTAATGTTGTAGTGGATTGTGAAAAGAAATGTCAGATAGAGAGAGAAGAGAAATATATCACTAAGCCATTCATGTCAGTTCTGGTTTAATGTTGTAGTGGATTGTGAAAAGAAATGTCAGATAGAGAGAGAAGAGAAATATATCACTAAGCCATTCATGTCAGTTCTGGTTTAATGTTGTAGTGGATTGTGAAAAGAAATGTCAGATAGAGAGAGACCAGAGAGAGAAAAGAAATATATCACTAAGCCATTCATGTCTGTTCTGGTTTAATGTTGTAGTGGATTGTGAAAAGAAATGTCAGATAGAGAGAGACCAGAGAGAGAAAAGAAATATATCACTAAGCCATTCATGTCTGCTGTGGTTTAATGTTGTAGTGGATTGTGAAAAGAAATGTCAGATAGAGAGAGACCAGAGAGAGAAGAGAAAAGAAATATATCACTAATCCATTCACGTCTGTTCTGGTTAGTAAATGTTCAGCGAAAAGGTTACAGAAAAGCTTACAATATTTTTTTTCTTCTTTTTTTTACGTCTGCGCCTGTAGCACTGGTAGGGTTGCGAGGGGCCTGGATGGTAGTCAGCCCAGCCCGTTGTGGTGCAGGCAAGTGTTTATAGTGGCGCCATCTTCTCTTGACATGGCAAAAGAAAATTAGGTGTCTCATGCTGTAGATTATAAAAAGAAATATATCACTTATTCATTCATATCTGCCCTGGTCTGGTTTGATGTTTAGCAAAATGATGGTCGAGGTTATCATAGGAAATTGTTAGGCAAATATATATACAAGAATTGGGTTCAAACATGATCACGAAGAAATATAGAAAGAAATATATAAGTTACTCATTCATTGATATCTGCCCTGGTCTGGTTTGATGTCTAGCAAAATGATGGCCCAGGTTATCATAGAACATTGTTAGGCAAATATATATACAAGAATTGGGTTCAAACATGATCACGAAGAAATATAGAAAGAAATATATAAGTTACTCATTCATTCATATCTGCCCTGGTCTGGTTAGATGTCTAGCAAAATGATGGTCCAGGTTATCATAGGACATTGTTAGGCAAATATATATACAAGAATTGGGTGCAAACATGTGAAGTATATTATACATTATTGATTCATTCATGTCTGGTCTGATTAAACGTTTAGTAGTACACTGATTGCAAAGGATATTATAATAGGAAATTGTTAGGGAAATATATATGGATGAATTAACATACACAGTTAGCTAAAAAAAATATGTGTGAATTGAGTGCAAAAATATTATCATGAAGTATATTATGAAAGAAAAAATATATATTCATTCATACATTCATTCATTTCTCTTCTGCAAAAGCTATTATACGGACATAGTTGAGCCCGCTAAATTTATACAGGGAGCGCAAGAAATATATGATAGCGTACATTATATTAACTAAGCATATCATTCATTCATGCATTCATTCACTGCATATCATCATTCATAGAGTCAGGAAATGTAGAAAAAAATAATAAGTTTGAATAATACAGCCGGCCAGCCCACCACCTCCTTTTTTAATGTGTGTGTGTGTGTGTGTGTGTGTGTGTGTGTGTGTGTGTGTGTGTGTGTGTGTGTGTGTTTACATTTTACATAATATATATATATACTTTTTTTTTAACATTTACGAGTGCTGGTTATCTCCCTCCCTTCCTTCCTTCTCTCCTTCCCTTCCTTTCCTCCCTACTCTCTCTCCCTCCCTCCCTTTCTCTCTCTATTCTATTCTACTGTTTCGAAAATTGACTCTGTACACCCTTCCTTTCTCTCTCCCTCCCTTTCTCTCTCCCTATCACCTTCCCTTCTTTCTTCCTCTCTTTCCCATTCTCTCCCTTGATCTCTCCCTTCCCCCTTTCCTTCCTTCCCATCACCCTCCCTCTGCTTCCTTCCTTCCTTCCTTCCCTTCCCTTCCCTTCCCTTCCCTTCCTTCCTATCTCCCTCCCTCTGCTCCCTTCCTTCCTTCCTATCTCCCTCCCTCTGCTTCCTTCCTTCCTCCCCTCCCTTCCTTCCTTCCTCCCCTCCCTTCCTTCCTTCCTTCCTTCCTTCCTATCTCCCTCCCTCTGCTCCCTTCCTTCCTTCCTTCCTTCCTTCCTCTGTTTGTCTGTTGGTGCTGTTGTTTTTATGTAAAGAATGGACAAGACAACAATATGTGATGAAAAAAGAATAATATAATGTTTTTTTGTGATTATAAGGAATGAAAGGAAATGGAATGGTCCTACTACTACTATTACTACTACTACTACTACTACTACTACTACTACTACTACTACTATTACTGGTGAAAGAAAAGTCGTATATGAGTAGTTTGTCATGCTTTTTATAATCTCATTTGAAAGACTGGTTCTCACTCACTCACTCACTCATCCTGTTCTCACTCACTCACTCACTCATCCTATAGGTCACACACACATATGCCATTTCTCAATCAATTCACTCACTCACTCAAAACACACACACACAGTTCCTTCTCTTGCTCACTCACTCATCCTATAGGTCACACACATATGCCATTTCTCAATCAATTCACTCACTCACTCAAAACACACACACACACACATCTTCTCTCATTCACTCACTCACAAATACATGATCTCCAGGACTGTTTTGCATAATATATATCAAGAAACATCCTTACTTTTAACTCCTTCCTCCCTCCCTCCCTCCCTCTCTTCCTTCCTTTGTGTGTGTGTGTGTGTGTGTGTGTTCGTGGCTCTCTAGGTTTTTATATATATTGAACTTTGTGGTGATGTTAAAAGTTCTATCTATATGTGTGTGTGTGTGTGTTTGGTAATGTTTATGGTAAGGAGAATTTTTATTATTATTAGAAGAAGCGGAGATCGGAAGAGGGCCCAGCGGACTTTTATTCTTGTTATCATTTTTATATCTTTGGCCCTTGAGCTGCTTCCGTTACTGTGAAAATTAATATAAGAGTGAGATTGAAAGAAAGATCTGAGAGAGAGAGGGAGAGAGGGAGTAGTGAGGATAGGAAGAAAGGAAAGGGAATGTTTTTGAGTGAGAGACAGAATGACAAGAAGAGGAGACAGAAGAGGAGAGATAGTGAGAGACGAGAAAGATGGAAAGACAGAAGAGAGATTGCTGATGAAGAGAAAGGCATAAAGACAGAAGCAGGAGGAAGAAGAGAGATTGTGAAAGAGGAGAAAGATAAAGAACGAGACAAAAGAAGAGAGAATGCGTAAGATCTGAAAACGGCAGAATAGCAGAAGAAGAGACTGATAAAGAGGAGAAGAAGAGAAAGAGAGAAAAATATGTTGTAGTGATAAGAACAGGGTCAGAAAAGGAGACCAGAGAGAATGAGACACTGAGAAAAAAGAGGAAAGGCTGCAAATAGAAGTAAAATGTGATGAGGAAAGATTAACCCAGTAGCAGCGACGGGCCAAATTTGTGCCATGATATAAACCCCCCAAAACAGATGATGCGTAAACTGATCACATATGCGTTGATATATATATTATGAAATGGTTTGCGTGAGTGATGATTTTTCCTCATTTTTCTCGCTTAGAGGGACCTTTGAGAAACATGATCCCCGCGGCTACCGGGTTAAAGATAAGATTATAAAGAGAAAGTAAGGTTGGAGTGAAAGAGAGACTGAAAAGGAGAAGGTAGAGAATGTCCTGGAGAAAACAAGAGATGAAGAAATAGGTTGTGAAGAGCGGATAAAAAAGATGACGGGAAAAATGTGAAGATAAGTGACGAGGGAGAAGAGGCAGTGAGTGGTGATAACGGAACAGAGAAAAAGAAGGAGAGAAGAAAAAAGAAAGACAAATTTAAGACATAAAAAAATGGGAAAAAAGGAGAGAAAGAAAGACCAGCCTGTTTAGTAATGAAGGTTCTGGGAGAGTAAAGAAGAAGGAAAAAAAAAAGGTGTAGAAAGAGAAAAAGAAAGATAGACAAATTAAAGACATAAAAAAATAGAAAAAAACAGAGAGGAAAATATACTAGAAAAAAAAAGACAAGCCAGTATGAAGGTTCTGGGAGAGTAAAGAAGAAGAAAAAAATACAGGTGTAGGAAGCAGGTATTGAAGAACTGGAAAAGGAGTGAAGGTTCTGGGAGACTAAAGAAAAGAAAAAAAAAAAAAAAAAATACAGGTGTAGGAAGCAGGTATTGAAGAAGTGGAAAAAGGCTTGCCAGTGTAGTAATGAAGGTTTTTGGAGACTAAAGAGGAAGAAAAATAAATAGAGGTGTCTAAAACAGGTATTGTAAAACTGGAAAGGAAAACAAGCGAAGAGAAAATTAAAAAGTATAGTGAACCTGAGACTGAAAAGCAAAAAAAATAAATATGCATAACAAAAACTCTCATCTAGGACAAGAAAAAAAAAAATTAACATGTGCCAAGAAGATTAAGAAAAAGAAAGAAAAAGTGCATGAAAACAACTCAGGAAACCACAGGAAAACCCCCCCCATGAAAAGCAGGACCCAGAAACTCACGGAAAGAAGTATATATTAAGATGTGCAAAGTATTTAGAGAAACAAAACATATTCAGAACAGGGTAATGATGTCCGTATTCTGCCCTGTCCCCCCCCCAAAAAAAAAGAAGAAGAAATGTATTAAATGCCAAAAATATGTGTTGAAAATTTACTAGTCTGCCTGTCTGTGTCTGTCTGTCTGTCTGTCTGTCTGTCTGTCTGTCTGCGTTCACACTGCCAGAAAAAAAATTATATACCATTGCACAAAAAACAAAAACAACAAAAATATGCACAGAAAAACACAGAACTATGCACAAAATAAATATATATAAAAAACACACAATTACGACAAATGCACAAAAATCTCATATTAATTAAACAAGAAATCGACATAGTATTACTTATCATTATTATTATTATTATCATTATTGTTATTGTTATTGTTACAGACTTTTTTGCATTATGGAGGGAGAGAGAGAAAGAGACAGAGAGAAACACACGCCCATGTAATTTTTTTTAGTGAAAAGTGAGAATTTGTTATTACGGATATATATTGCTGTGTGTGTGTGTGTGTGTGTGTGTGTGTCATGGAATAAAGTACTACATAATAATTTCTATTGAAGGTGTCTCTGTACAAATAAATATGAAAAAAAGTGTATGTGCGTATGTGTGTGTATGTGTGTGTGTGTGTATGTGTTTGTGTGTGTATGTGTTTGTGCAAGTTTAATTCTCTGACAATTGGATCGAGTCTTAAACAGCGTTCCGAGAAATATATTTGTGACGCTGTGGTGATGTGGGCAAGATTGAGCTCCATTCCTTAGTGTGTGTGTGTGTGTGTGTGTGTGTGTGTGTGTGTGTGTGTGTGTGCTCCCTACCCTGACTTATGTTACCGAGAGGAGAGAGAACACTAATTAAGCCTGTATGGACCTCCTTGTGTTGGCTGTTACTAAGAAAGAGAGAAAACTTATGCCTATATGAATTTTTTTTAACCCAAACTTTGTTACCGCGA
>NC_066555.1:1149597-1154597 GCF_024679095.1 Eriocheir sinensis
CATTGCTCTCTCTCTCTCTCTCTCTCTCTCTCTCTCTCTCTCTCTCTCTCTCTCTCTCTCTCTCTCTCTCTCTCTCTCTCTCTCTCTCTCTCTCTCTCTCTCTCTCTCTCTCTCTCTAAACTCTTAAGACATTTCACTCAAGCTGTTCAACTTTCCTATGCACGAGTTAACCAGTATCTTAACTCTTTCATCCTTCGCACTGGTTAACTCTCAAACAGCCCTCTTTGTACTGTATATTCTCCTTCCTTCGAGCTAAATTCTTTCAAAACATTACACTCAAGTTCATCCATATTCTGCCCAATGTTCAAATGCAAGGGTTAATCAGTATCTTAGCTCTTTCATCCTATTCACTGGAACGCTCTGAACAGCTCTTCTTTACTGAACGTCTTTCCTCCTCTTATACACAAGGGGAAACACTTTCAAGAGGACCCAGATGTAGTTCACTCGAGGCACCTTCTAGTTTCGTTGTAAAGGGATTAATCGTGGCACACAAAAATTCCCGTCTTGGCCTCGGTACAGCACGCACAACACAACACAACACAGCACAACACTCGTCATCCGCAGCACCGTCGGCCATCAGTGAACCTCCCTCTGATAATGAGTTCCGTGTGTCCTGTCCCTCACCGCCTTCACGTTCTCCTTCTGCAGCCTCGTCGTCGCACCCTCCTCCTCCTCTTCCTTCTGTCCTGCTTTCTGCTCATCTGGAATACAGTCTCCTGCCTCCTCCTTCTGCTACCTCGCTTCCTCTTCCTTCTGCTGGGTCATCGAGTCCACCTCTCCCTGCAGCAGAGATCCCATCCCCTCCCTTCCCCTCCTTCCTGCTTGCCCTGCTTCCTCGGCCACTGGAAACCACTCTGCTATGTCCTGCTGTCTCAATCCTGCCTCCTGCTGCTGGGTCAATGTTTCGGCTTCTCCCTCCTGCATCGCCATCACCACCTCCACCTCCTCCGCCTCCCTCAACCTCGCCACCGCCTCCTCGTAGGTTGGCAGGCCGTCCACCGCTAACCACAGCTCGCCGGGGGTCACGAAGGACGTCTCACTATACCCGGAGGCGGAGGGCGGTCGCACGGGCGGGAGTCTTTCTTCGTCCGGTGTTGGGGACTTGAAGTGGAAGCTGAAGGCGCGTTTCAGAGGCACCGATTCGCGTTCTCGCCCTCGGTCTGGTCCTTCGGCGGCCCCCACGTGAGTCTCCGCCCGCCCTTGAGCCATGATGCTGTCGTACGAGGGCGGTGCTTCGCTGGACTCAACCGTGGATGGGTCCGTGTCGCCTCCTCGCCGCTCGGGGTCTTCCATCTCACTGTGACGCCCGCTGCATATGACCCCGCACAGCTCGACCCCCAGACAGAGCTCCAGGACGCACAGCAGCAGCACCACCATCAGCACCGCCATTACGATATCTGGAACACCGTTAGCACTCAAGGTTACCAGTGACTGTATTTCGCTTCCTCTTTGCAATCTCCTCTTCCTCCTCCTCCTCCTCTTTCTCCTCCTTCTTCTTCGTCATCGTTTTTTGTCAACGTCACAGGATTGTCATCGTTAGTATCTCAAGTAGCATGTCAAGTTTGCTTCCTCCTCCTCCTCCTCCTCCTCCTGCTCCTCCTGCTCCTCCTCCTCCTCCTCCTCCTCCTCCTCCTCCTCCTCTTCATCTTTCTCATTTAGCTCCATATCTTAGTTTTCTTCTTTTTCCTCCTCTTCGTTTTACTCATCTTTCTTCGTCTCTCAGTTTTCTTCTTCCTCCTCCTCCTCCTCCTCCTCCTCTTCATCTTACTCATTTAGCTCCATATCTTAGTTTTCTTCTTTTTTCTCCTCTTCGTTTTACTCATCTTTCTTCGTCTCTCAGTTTTCTTCCTCCTCCTCCTCCTCCTCTTCTCACTTTTTTTCTCTTCCTTTTCCTCCTTCTCTATCTCCATATCTTTTTCCTTCTCCATCGCTTATCAACGCCAGAGTTATCTAATACACCCCCAAAATCTATATATTTATCTTCCTCCTCCTCCCCCTTCTCCTTCTCCCTCTCCTCCTCCTCCTCCTCCTTCTCCTCCTCCGTATCATCTCCACACAAGCACCACCGACACTTTTTCTTCCTCCTCCTCAATATCTACATCTTCCTCCTCCTCCTCCTCCTCCTCCTCCTCCTCCAAGATCAGTGTCCCCTTTTCCAGTCACTTTTTCTCCCGTGGACCCCTACAACAAAATAGGTTAGGCTCATGGGCCACTCACGACCATCCCAAGGGACAAATTTGCCACATCGGCCGTGAGTTTGACAGCCCCGGCACCCTTCGCTAATGTAGAGCAATTCAAGCATTTAAGCGTTCAGTTTTAAGGATTGTGTTCAGTAGTATGAATCTTCTTCTGAGCCGCATGTCTCCTAATTCCAGTTTGTTATATCGTCACCCTCATAAAATAATCGCCCAAGTCATTTTTCAGCGAGTTCCAGGTTTTTGTCTACATCAATTTTTCAACTGACGTCCATTTTTGTGGAGTTGGCTTCGTCATTCAAGGTTTGAGTGTTCTAGAATTGGCCTTTTCATTTCTGCCTAACTCTTAAGACAAATGAAATAATAACAGTTCTTTTTCTGATTTCCTGTAATGTAGAAAGTAGGCGGTTTGTTTACGAAGGTGACGATATTTAAAGATTATTAGAATCTCTATGGACCCCTTGAAATTCTTCCATGGCCCTGCTTGGGAACCACTGTCCTAGACCAATAGGAACCAACCCTTACCAACTTGACTTACGGATCATGAACACTGCCTTGCCGGAGAGCCACTGAACGCAAGAAACACATAAGAATCACGCAGCTCAACACTTGGTAGCGGGAGGAGAGAGTGAACTGAGGTCTGTACCCCCGCCAACACCGTTCAGCCCACCGCCACAAGTGTTCGGGTCACCCACCACCAGAACCAACACATATACTACCACCACCAATACTGAGCCACACCGCACCACGCCAATTAAACTCTGAAGGCTGCGAGGTATGATTAGATTCGTGTTATGACTCACTGTATACATGGGAGAAAGGTGGGAGGTTACGTTAGGTTAGGTTAGGTTAGGTTAGGGTAGGGTAGTGGAAATGTCTTTATCTGTGTCTTTGTGAATAGGTTATGGTCCTCTGAAGGCTGCGAGGTATGATTTGATTCGTGTTATGACCCACTGTATACATGGGAGAAAGGTGGGAGGTTACGTTAGGTTAGGTTAGGTTAGGTTAGGGTAGGGTATTGGAAATGTCTTTATCTGTGTCTTTGGGAATAGGTTATGGTCCTCTGAAGGCTGCGAGGTAATGATTAGATTCGTGTTATGACTCACTGTATACATGGGAGAAAGGTGGGAGGTTACGTTAGGTTAGGTTAGGTTAGGTTAGGGTAGGTTAGTGGAAATGTCTTTATCTGTGTCTTTGGGAATAGGTTATGGTCCTCTGAAGGCTGCGAGGTATGATTTGATTCGTGTCATGACCCACTGTATACATGGGAGAAAGGTGGGAGGTCAGGTTAGGTTAGGTTAGGTCACGTTAGGTTAGGTTAGGTTAGGTTAGGTTAGTGGAAATGTCTTTAACTGTGTCTCTGGGAACGGGTTGTCTTGTTCCGTCAATCTGTCCTCTCTTTCTCTACCTGTCTCTCTCTCTCTCTCCATCTTTCTGTGTCCGCCTACCTGTCTGTGTCTGTCTGTTTGCATGTCTTTCTTTTTCCTTCTCTGTCCCTCTTCTCTCTCTTTATATTCCTGTGTCCGCCTACCTGTCTGAGTCTCCGTCTGTCTGTCTGTTTTCGTCTTTCCTCTTCCTTTTCTGTATCCCTTTCTCTCTCTCTACCTGTGTCCGCCTACCTGTCTGAGTCTCCGTCTGTGTGTCTGTTTTCGTCTTTCCTCTTCCTTTTCTGTATCCCTTTCTCTCTCTCTACCTGTGTCCGCCTACCTGTCTGAGTCTCCGTCTGTGTGTCTGTTTTAGTCTTTCCTCTTCCTTTTCTGTATCCCTTTCTCTCTCTCTACCTGTGTCCGCCTACCTGTCTGAGTCTCCGTCTGTCTGTCTGTTTTAGTCTTTCCTCTTCCTTTTCTGTATCCCTTTCTCTCTCTCTACCTGTGTCCGCCTACCTGTCTGAGTCTCCGTCTGTCTGTCCGTTTTAGTCTTTCCTCTTCCTTTTCTGTATCCCTTTCTCTCTCTCTACCTGTGTCCGCCTACCTGTCTGAGTCTCCGTCTGTGTGTCCGTTTTAGTCTTTCCTCTTCCTTTTCTGTACCCCTTTCTCTCTCTCTCTCTACCTGTTTTTCTCTCTCTTCATCTTCCTATGTCCACCAATCTGTCTGTATGTCTGTCTACGTGTCTCTCCTCACCCAGGTATTGGCTGATGCCCGGCGGGATGTCGATGCTGCTCCGCGCTAGGCACAAGAGGGTTAGCAGCCCCGACAGGACGAACACCACGCACAGACGCAGCGACTTCTCCTGCAACATACCGGAGGAGGTTACGGGAGTGTGCGATGTCGAGGATTGAGATATGAACTGTTTATGTGTGTGTGTGTGGGGGGGGGGGTGAGGTTGGGGGTAGGGGGGATAGTCCTTGCGTGTGTGTGTGTGTGTGTGTGTGTGTGTGTGTGTGTGTGTGTGTTCTTGTACTCACCCGTCCGTTCATTTTGGTTTCTTCTTGTTGTTATTTTTTTCGTTGTTGTTTTTGTTTTGTTTTCCTGATTTCGTTTTTTTCCTTTCGTTCTCTTTCCTTTTCTTTATTTTCTTTATTTTTTTCTTCTTCCTTCCTTCCTTCCTTCCTTCCTTCCTTCGTTCGTCAGTCGTTCATGTTGTTTTTATTCTGTTACACGTGAGAGAAAAAAGAAAGTAAAAAAGAAAAAATGATAGATGGTTTAGATTCCTCCTCCTCCTCCTCTTCTTCCTCTTCCTCTTCCTCCTCCTCTTCCTCTTCCTCTTCCTCTTCCTCCTCCTCCTCCTCCCTTTATTTCACTCTCACTTTCCCTTCTTTCACCTCTTTCTCCTCTTTGTCCTTCTATGTCTTCCGTTCTCTAATT
>NC_066555.1:1157097-1164597 GCF_024679095.1 Eriocheir sinensis
TTTTTTCTTCAAACTTTTCCTTTTCTTCCTTTTTCATTTATCACATTTATCATAATTATATTCTTTTCATGTTAAACTTCAAAATAAAAAAAAGTCACATTCGTTCACCTTTTCTTTCTTTTTCCTTTTTTCTTCAAACTTTTCCTTTTCTTCCTTTTTCATTTATCACATTTATCATAATTATATTCTTTTCATGTTAAACTTCAAAATAAAAAAAGTCACATTCGTTCACCTTTTCTTTCATTTTCAAACTTTTCCTCTCTTTCCTTTCTTACTTTCTTTTGAGTGTTTTGCGAACGCTTACAACTATTTTATTTATATTTTTTTCCGCCACAAACTTTTTCTCGTTTCCAGCAGACCTTCAGTTTCTTTTCGTTGCGCTTCGAATGTCACGTTAAGTTAAAACCAAAACTTAAACTTTCCACAACTCCTCGTCTTTCTTCGTTCTGTTTCGTCTCTCTCTCTCTCTCTCTCTCTCTCTCTCTCTCTCTCTCTCTCTCTCTCTCTCTCTCTCTCTCTCTCTCTCTCTCTCTCTCTCTCTCTCTCTCGCCCACTCTTCATTTTTCATCAAGCATTCCTTTCCTTTCTGTTTTTTTTCACATATTTTATTTATTTTCTATTTTCTGACGTTTTTTTGAGCTCAGTAAATTTTCTTTCTTTTCTTTTCTTTTCTTTTCTTTTCTTCCCTCTTTTTCTAGTCTCTTTTATGTTCCTCCTCCTCTTTTACGAATACCTTATATCCTTTCTTTTTCTCTCTTCCTTCCTTCCTTCCTTCTTTTCTTCGGTTCACCATTTTCTCTCTTTCTTTCTTCTTTCTATTTCGTCAGGGTCTTTTCCGTTCCTTCCTTTTCCTTCACTAAGTTTTTCTCTCTTCCTTCAATCTTTCTTTCCTTCCTTCCATTTTTCTTTTTCTCATTTCTTTATTTTATCTTTCTCTCTTCTTTTTTCTTTCCTTTTTGTCTGTCTTTTTTCTTCCTTCCTTCTCCCTCACCAATACTTTCTCTCTTCCTTCAATCTTTCCTTCCTTCTTTCTTCTCTTCGTTTCTTTATCTTATCTCTTTCTTCTTTCTTCTTTCCTTTTTGTCTGTCTTTTTTCTTCCTTCTCCTTCACCAATACAAGACTTTCTTTCTCCCTTCCTTCCTTCAATCTTTCTTTCCTTCCTCCTTTTCTTCGTTTCTTTATTCTCTCTCTCTCTTCCTTCCTTTTCTTCACCAAAACTTTCTCGCTTCCTTTCAGGCTTTTCCTTCCTTCCTTCTTTTCTTAGTTTCTCTATTTCTTCTCTCTTTCTTTCTTCTTTCCTTTTCGTCTATCTCCTCACGTTCCTTCCTTCTTCATCACCAATACAAGATTTCCTTCCTTCCTCTCTCTCTTTCTTTCTTCCTTCCTTCTTTCCTTCGTTCCTTCCTTGTTTTCTCATTCTCGTTTCATTATTTTCTCTCTCCCTTTCCTTCAGTTTCTTCACTAAAACTTTCTCCCTTCCTTCAGTCTTTCCTTCCTTCTTTTCCTCGACTATATTTCTTTCTTCTTTCCTTTTTGTCAGTGTCTCCTTCCTACAACCACCACCACCATCACCACTACCACCACGAACACTCACAACCGTCTATACCAACCTCACTCACCCACCCACACACTCACACTCGCACCAAAATACCACCACAGCCTGCGCGGACACTTGAACACCTTATCACTAACGTCTCGGGCGATAATAAGCCTTCACTTAACTCTTCATCATCGTGCTATCGTGTATCCTTAACCTCCCACACAGCCGGTATCATCGCTATCAACGCTAAACAAACACTCAACTGACGATTTACCAACGCGAGTCATCAAGGCGAGAGAGAGTAGGGAAGAGGAGAGAAGGAGGAGCAGGGAGGAAGGGGGTACTATATAAAAAGTGCGGTGTCCTTCAAGATTCTCCTCTCTATAACCTGCTTCTATTTCCAGCGTTTCCATTACTACACCGGGGAGGCGGGAGGAGGTTGCGCGCCGACGGACTCCCTTAAAGCCGGAATCGAACGTGCGCCCACATATTCCTAGCGAGGCGTGAACCCATTACACCACGGGGGAAAATATCCACCTGGACAGGGCTAATTGTAAGCTAGCACACCTGAGATAGAGCGATTAGCAGAAGGGGTGAGAGAAGAGCGTGTGGATAAAGGTGGGAGGGGAGGTGATTAGGGTGATTTGAGGCACACTTGGACGAACAAATGTGGTAGATAGATAGATAGATAGATAGCGATAATGGAGAAGTGAGATGGGAGGAAGAGAAGGAAGAGAGAGAAAAGGGAGTATAAGGGAGATTGAGAAAAGGAAAGAACGAGGGAGGTGAAAGAAGGGAGATTAAAGGGAGGAAAGGGAGAGTAAGTAGAAGAGGGAGGTGAAAGGAGGGAGAAGGGAGAAACAAGAGGAAGAGAGGGTAAAGAGAATAGAAGAGGAACAAGAAGGGGAGGGAAGGGGAAGAAGGAAGAAGAAGAGGGAGATAAAGGGAAGAAGAAGAAGGGGAAGAGAAAGAGAAGAAAGAAAAAGATGTGTATGAAAGTGTACAGTAACAGCCTTTCCACCCACCCACACACCCACACACACACACACACACACACACACACACACGATGACTTGGTAACAATGCCTGACCGAGATAACAGCCCTTGACGTTCCTGGCGCCAGCTCATTTTTTTATTTACCCAAAGATACACAAACAATCACACACACACACACACACACACACACACACACACACACACACACACACACACACACACACACACACACACACAAACATAACTTAGTGTAATAGGAAGCTGCCTTGAACCACTTAATTATGGTCGTCAGTTATTTGTGCAAGGAGTTAACGCAAATTATAGGAAGGTAACTGATGACTTTGGGTTCTGTATTCCGCTTTCTCTTTCCATATTAACATCGTCTAGCGGTTGGGAGGTGAGGTGTGAATGCAGTGACGAAGAATATACAATACCTTCTGGATGTTTGTGCTGAGAGAGGGTTATTCTCGGCAAACACCTTCACAACAGAAGCTAATTCACAGGTATACATGGGCAAGGGCAGACATGAGGAGTGTGTTAGGTTGTGTAGCTGTGGATGTGAGGTTGTGAGAGAATGGATTTTTTTTATATTTTTACAGCAGAGGAGTTAGTTCAAGGGCATAAATAAAAGGGAACAAATGTTAAAAAAAGCCCGATTGTAGTAAATGTATAAGTTGAGGAATGTTAGAGAGAGGCCTATCCTAATCTAACCTAACCAAGGCAATCTAACCTAACCAAACTAATCAGACCTTAACAAATTAGCTAACCGAACCAAACCAAATCTAACCAACCCAACCCAACCAAACCAAACCTAACATACCCAACCCACGACAACCTAACCTTACCAAGACAACCCAAACCCAACCTAACCTAACCTAACCGAGTTCACCCATGACAACCCAACCAGACAGAGCTCTCCCTTACTTTTGCTTTCAATGTCACTCGGGTTTTATCTTTCACGGTTTAAAAGTCACGGGTTTATCAGCAGAGATACCATTGTTTTAAATTGCTCATGTATTATCTTGTGATACTACCCGTGAGAGTGAGTTGAGTGCACCACCGAACTGTCACCATCACCACCACCATCACCACCCCTATCAACATCACTATCATCACCACCACCACCAACAACACCGCTTTGACTAACACAAAACCACCACTGCCACCACCAACACCAACGATTATCACCACCACCACCACCACCAGTACCACCCACACCACCGGCACAATCACCCCTCACTACATCAATATCACCACTGCTATGTCTCCTCCCACCACCACCACCACCGCCGCCGCCGTCTGATAGTGCGTGTGAGCGGTATCCAATCAGTCACGTTTCCGATAGAGAAGCTTATTTTGCGGCCGAAACTGCGAGATAAAAGAAACGCTGAAACTGAGATAATTGATAAAAGGAATGTGTTTAGTAATGCTTCAGAGTTAAACATGACTATGATAATAATAATGATACTACTACTACTACTACTACTACTACTACTACTACTACTACTACTGCTGCTATTACTGCTACTACTTTTACTATAGTCTGTTTCATTTCATCTGTCCACCAACAAAGCGGGAATTTTGATGGCTCTGCGCATTTCTAGTTCGTGAATTCAACTTGTGATAGACATTCAAGCTTATTTTTCAGTAATATATTTGAATGTTTATGTACACAAAAAACAACTCAGTCGTTTACAGCGATAATTATTATAATTTAACACACAAGCACACGGAAAGACAAGCTTGTATCAAATAACAGTCACGTCATACTCGAGGGATCTATGGTTTTTCAAATTCATTGACTGATAGCTCATTTCAGGTATATTAAAAGACATCTGGCTCTGCAAGTCCAAATACGGGGTATCTTAATAATTTCCTGCATGTAAATAACGATTAATAATCAAAATAACATTAAATAGTGAATAGTAGCTGTTGAATGCGATGCTGGGCTATTTCGAATATTAGGCAACCAATGTTATTTGCATGCAACACATCAAAATTCCTTACGTACACACACTTGCAAAGTTGTATGTCACTTGATGTACCTGAATGAGATAAAATATGGGTATCTGAAAGGCTAGGAATCGTTCGGGTATGATCAGAATATACTGTTTGGTATAAAAGTTGTTCGTTCGTGCGCTTGTATGGTAGATTATCGATGCAAATTGGCATGGTTGTGGTTCATATAAGAGGGCTGGAGTTTTTTTTGTATACACGAACACTCAAATATGTCACTGAAAATATACAGTTGATCTTCACGCAATCACGAACTCACAATGCGCGGGTGCCACATCCACGCTCGCGAGTGGACAGACGGAATGAAACGGACTATACTACTACTACTACTACTACTACTACTACTACTACTACTACTACTACTACTACTACTACTACTACTACTACTACTACTACTACTACTACTACTTCTGCTTGGAAACACCACCACCACTACTAACACCACCACCATCATCACCATCACCACAACACAACCACTACGATTACTGTAACTATCACCACCATGTTGCAATCACCATTTTCATCACCACAACCACCACCACCATCATCACCACTACCACCACCACCAAGTCAAGGTAAATACTGAAGAATAGAATCGCGTATCACCTTATCTGTGAGCCGATCAGGTGTTCTCTCTCTCTCTCTCTCTCTCTCTCTCTCTCTCTCTCTCTCTCTCTCTCTCTCTCTCTCTCTCTCTCTCTCTCTCTCTCTCTCTCGTTTGTGTGGAAGTTGCCGTGTTGCTAAGAGAGAGAGAGAGAGAGAGAGAGAGAGAGAGAGAGATTTACATAGATTTACATAGAAAATCAGACCACACAGACCCCATGGTCCAGACTTGGTGGTCTGTCCTTAAACCTAAGTGATTTTACATTAATCAGAAGACTCCAAAACGTTGCATTTCTACTCTAGTTGATATTAAGTTGAAGGAAGTGACGGTCGAGCTTATTTTTGAAGGAGTCAATCGTGTTACACTGGACCACTGATGATGGGAGCTTATTCCATTCTCGCACTACAACGTTGGTGAAGAAAAATTTGGTGCAGTCTGAATTTACTTGTCTACATCTGAGTTTTACGCCATTGTTCCTCGTGCGCAAAGTGTCATCGATCATAAACAATGTTGATCTGTCTACATTCGTGAAACCATTAAGTATTTTAAAACATTCGATCAGTTTTCCTCGGAGGCGACGTTTCTCAAGAGAGAACATGTTAAGGGTAGAAAGCCTTTCTTCTTAGGATTTGTTGCGCAAGGAAGGGATAATTTTCGTTGCCCGACGCTGAACACCTTCTAATTTAGCAATATCCTTTGCATGGTGGGGAGACCAAAACTGTACCGCATATTCCAAGTGGGGTCTGACTAAACTGTTGTAGAGCGGGAGTATTACATCTTTATTCTTAAATAAAAAGTTTCTTTTAATGAAGCCCAACATTCTGTTCGCTTTATTTGCTGCATCGATGCATTGCTGTGAGAATTTGAGGTTTGACGCGATTTTGACCCCCAAGTCCTTGACGCATTGAACGCTTTTGAGTTTAACGCCGCGCATTTCGTAATCAAACTTTTTATTCCTCGTTCCAACTTGAAGGAGTTGGAGAGAGAGAGAGAGAGATGATGATGAGGACGAAGAGAGGATATAGAAGATGAGGAGAAGGAGAAGGAGGTGATAATCGGAAAGATAGAGAGATATAAAAGTAATTTGATGGAAGATAAAAAGTTGATGAATATAATGAAGAACAGGAATATGAAAAAAAAAACTAAAACTAAAACTGAATGAATAAATAAATAACCTCCCAAAACGAACTTCATTTACATAACGATTCTAACACTTGGGAAAATAATTATATTGTGTATGGAAAAGGGAAGTAAAAATGATTTGAAGTCCCTTAAGAGAAAAAGATTACGTATGTTTAGAGATTGTCATAGAAAACGTGTCTTATTTTAGGGGTGGCTCAAGAAGAAGAGGCGGAGGAACAAGAGGAGGAGGAGGAGGAGGAGGAGGAAAAAGAAGAAGCTTAAGAAAAAGAAGAAGAAGAAGAAGAAGAAGAACAAGAAGTAGACTAACGAAATGAAGAAGGAAAAGAAGAAGAAGAAAAAAAAGAAGATAAAGAAGAAGTAGAAGGAGAAAAAGATGATGAAACAGAAGAAAAACGAAAACGAAAAAGAGCAAGAAGAAGAGCAACAACAACAACAACACAGAATATAAAAAAAAATAATAAAAAATAACTCGAAAAATGAATAAAAAAATACTAATTGAAAAACGTAAAGGAAGGAAGGGGAAACAGAGAGAGAGAAGAGAAGAGAAGAGAAGAGAAGAGAAGAGAAGAGAAGAACAGAGAAAAGGAAAGGAAAGGGGAAGAGAAAAGGAAAGCGGAAGAAGAGGAAACAGAGTAGGAAAACACGGATAAAGGAGAAACACAAAGAAAATGAACAGAGAAGAGGAATGGAAAAAAGGGGAGAGGGAAGAGGAACGAGAGAGAAGAGAAACGAGCGACGGAGAGAGGCGTCGAGAGGAGGAGGAGGAGGAGGAGGAGGGAGGTGGAGAGAGAGGGAGGTGTAGGCAAATTGTGTTGAGGCCGTGTAGCATGTGTGTTCACCGGGGCGGGGGGCGCGGCACACGGCACGGCCCTCGATGCCACATGCGGCCCTCACACCGTCCCTTGCCTCTCACCCTCCGCACCCTCGCCCCACTCCTCTCTCACGCCCCTTTCTCTCCCCTTTCACTACCCTTTCTCGCCCCTCTAAGGCTAGTATTTTAAGACACTTTCGCTTCACATCAACTATTTATAAAGGTCAAAGAGGGCATCAATCGGGTTCTAATGTGTGTTTCTTTAGGTTCACGGTACAGAAGAAGGGTCAATCTACCACCAGGGTCATAAAACTACTCCTGGAAATGCCCTTAAGTCTCAGGAAAGCCTTGTCAAATAGGTGAACTTGGGCGCCGAAATGTTTTAAAA
>NC_066555.1:1172097-1189597 GCF_024679095.1 Eriocheir sinensis
CAATGGGTGGCTGTTCGTCGACAATTGGGACCTCTTCTTTGGCAACGACGCCCTCTACGCCCGTGACGGGATACACTTGACGTTCAAGGGTGTTGAGGCTCTCTCAGACTCCCTTGAGCGAGCACTTGGTACCCTGAGGATTTTTAGTATAGGCGAGGGGGAGGGTAATGAGCAATGGTAGGAGTAATGGTAGTTGACATCTAGCTCATAATATAACCAGGCAGCTTAGAAGTAATTCTAGAGGAGTAACAGAGGACGGGCTAAGAATCTTCTATACTAACAGCAGGAGCCTCAGAAACAAGATAGACTTACTAAGGGGTGAAGCTTGTTCAGAAAATTTTGACATAATAGCGATCACTGAGACATGGATAGACTTTGCTAATAGAAATTTTAGGTCAGAATTTGAAATAACGGGTTATCAGATGTTTCACAAAGACAGAAGGGGCAGAAAGGGAGGTGGAGTTGCGCTATATGTTAAAGACTCACTTAAATGTTTAGTTAACAACTCAGTCAAAACTAACATGGATTCAGAATCAGTTTGGGTGGACGTTTACAAAGGGAAAGAAAAACTAACTCTAGGAGTTATATACAGGCCACCCAACCTTAACAGGCAGGACACGAGTATATTACTACATGAGATTGGCAGGGCGAGTATGAGTAGAAATGTCTGCGTAATGGGGACTTTAATTATAGGAATATAGACTGGGAAGATCTAGTGGGTGACCTGGAAGCCGAGGACTTTCTTGAAGTTATACAAGATAATTTCCTTAAGCAGGTAGTTACTGAGCCTACCAGAGGAGATAACATATTAGACTTAGTCCTAACCAATAATGGGAACTTGCTACGTGAGTTGGAGGTGGGCGGAGAGTTAGGAAATAGTGACCACAGAACGGTTCGTTTTAGGTTAGACTGGGCGGTAACCCGTGATCCAAACCCAGTGTTAGTGCCAGATTTTAGAAGAGCAAACTACGAGGGCTTCGAAGACATCTTGAAGGGGTAAACTGGGATAATTTAGGGATTCATGAGGGCCAGAACTGCGGATTGGAGAGCCAGGAGAACCAGGTAGAAATGTCTTACAATAATTTAGTTAGAGTAATAGTAGAGGGGCAAGAACAGCATATACCACAGCGAACACTTAGAAAAGAAAACAATGATCCTAAGTGGATGACTCGTGGACTAAAACACGAGATTGGGTTAAAGAAGGGAATTTATCAGAAAATAAAGAATGGGGAAACACATCTCAGGGGCCGGTACGTCGAACTATCTAGATTAGTTAAGAAAAACACCAAGATAGCAAAAAAGAACTATGAGATCAAAGTAGCAAATGAGGCGAAAAGTAATCCTAAGGGCTTCTTTCAGATGTATAGAACAAAAACACGGGAGAAAATTGGACCGCTGAAATCAAACACAGGGGAGCTAGTAGAAAATTACGAAAATATGAGCACATTGTTGAACGACTACTTCCTTTCAGTATTCACACAGGAGGATCGAACGACTATACCGGAAAGAGTTCAGGTGTACGAGGGCGGGGATGGCGATAAATTGAGGGATATAATAATTAACAGGCAAGTAGTTCAGGATGAGATAGATAAGCTTAAGAAGAACAAGTCGCCAGGTCCTGACGGGATATTTCCGAGGGTATTAAAGGAGCTAGGTGATATAATCAGTGACCCACTAACCGACATCTTTAAGATGTCGGTTAATACTGGCTATGTGCCGAGCCTATGGAAAGTAGCTAATGTGACGCCGATTTTTAAAAAGGGGGACAGGTCAGTTGCTTCAAACTATCGCCCAATTAGCTTAACATCGGTTATAGGGAAGATGCTGGAGTCCATAATAGCCAGGAACATTCGGGAGCATTTAGAGAAACATAGCTTAATTCACGACTCGCAGCATGGGTTCACAAAAGGTAGGTCATGCCTCACCAATCTCTTGTCGTTCTACAATAAAGTATTTGAGGCCGTTGACAGAGATGAAAATTATGATGTAATCTATCTTGATTTTAGTAAGGCGTTTGACAAAGTTCCTCACCAACGACTGTTGCTTAAATTACAGGCTCACGGAGTAGAGGGTAAAGTTTTGAACTGGGTCAAGGCGTGGCTTAGCAATAGGAAGCAAAGAGTGCAAATCAATGGTAAAGATCTGACTGGGGATGTGTTACGAGTGGGGTCCCACAAGGTTCGGTATTAGGTCCACTTTTGTTTATTATTTATATCAATGACTTAGACACAGGAATTAGTAGTGATGTTAGTAAATTTGCAGATGATACCAAGATCGGTAGAGTAATTGAGTCGGATCAGGACGCTAGTATTCTCCAAGGTGAACTCAACAGATTATATGACTGGGCGGATAAATGGCAGATGGAGTTCAATGTAGGGAAGTGCAGTATTCTGAGTGTAGGTAGGAACAACCCTCACATAACTATTGCTTAAATGACACTCTCATAAGTAGGTCTGGGTGCGAGAGGGATTTAGGGTCTTAGTGAGCTCTGATCTCCGTCCAAGGGCACAATGCATTCAAGCTAGAAATCGAGCTAATAGGGTACTGGGATTTATTTCAAGGAGCGTAAGCAACAGAAGCCCCAGTCTTCCTCAAACTATATTTAGCATTAGTTAGACCTCATCTTGACTATGCGGTTCAGTTCTGGTCACCCTACTATAGAATGGATATCAAAATGTTAGAATCGGTGCAGAGGAGGATGACTAAGATGATTCAGGGGTTGAGAAACTTGCCATACGAGGAAAGACTCAAACAGTTAAACTTGCATTCTCTAGAAAGGCGAAGGGTGCGTGGAGACATGATCGAGGTTTATAAATGGATGAAGGGCTTTAATAAGGGAGACATTCATAAGGTTTTGTTGGTAAGAGAACCGGGTAGGACACGAAGTAATGGGTTTAAACTGGATAAATTCAGATTCAACAGGGACATAGGCAAAAATTGGTTTACTAATAGGGTGGTGGATGAGTGGAATAGGCTTAGCAGTCATGTGGTGAGTGCCAATACAATTGTCACATTAAAAAATAGACTAGATAAATTCATGGACAGCGATATTAGGTGGGGTTAGATACACGGGAGCTTAGGGTCAAAGGAGCTGCCTCGTACAGGCCTACCGGCCTCTTGCAGACTCCTGCGTTCTTATGTTCTTATGTTCTTATGTACTACTACTACCACTGCCACTACCACTACTACCACTACTGCTACTACCACTACTACCACTACTACTACTACTACTACTACTACTACTACTACTATTTATTTTAATCTTAGTAACATATCTACTACTACTACTATAAAAAAAATATTAGTGATGAAAAATTCTCAAAATCATAAGTATTAAGGTGTGTGTGTGTGTGTGTGTGTGTGTGTGTGTGTGTGTTGTTTAACTCTATCCAACACACACACACACACACACACACACACACACACACACACACACACACACACACACAGACCTACATACACTATTTACTTATTTATATAGTTACTACTGTGATCACTTTATTATTGTATTATTTATCTATCTATCTATCTATCTATCTATCTATCTATACACACACATACATACATTCATACACACACACATCTATCTATCTGTCTATACATACATACATACATACACACACAACATCTATCTCCTCTCTATCTGTCTGGGTCTATCGTTTCATACATACATACATACATACATACATACATACATACATACAAAGGTAACATACCCCCCCCCTCCCCCCCCCGGTTCGCGTGTCCGCCTCGTCATAATCCATTTGGTCGCGTCTTTGTCGGTGTTTTTGCGCGCCACTTTTATTCCATCTCCCTCCTTCCCTTCTTCTTTTGATCTTTTGCTTTATTTTCGCTGCTGTCCATCCATCTCGGCGCGGGGCGGGGCGGGGCGGGGCTGGGCGGGGCGGGGCCACATACCTCCCCCCCACACACACACACCTCCCTCCCACACACACACACACATAACCTTTCCCTCCCACACACACAGACATTGATGTATAGTAAAAAAAAAAATAGTGATTGATGAAGTTGAAGAGGCACTTAGGGATAATAATAATAGAAAAGAGTGAATATTAAAGAGATGAATGCTGTTGACTGTTAATAATGGCGTGTGTTTCTTCACTTATTGTGGCGTAGCTCAGCGCTCACTCTTCTTACTCTATTCGGGAGCAGACTGAGCGGGTGACCTCCGTTAAGGGGCTGTTACACTGGGCAAACTTTCCGTGGATCTTCAGTCAAACCACGATTTCTGCAAGCGTGGTTCTCATATATTTCTTGTTATTGCTGATGATGATGATGGTGAGTAATACCGTCGTCCGTTGGTGAAATCTACCGTAGCTTTGGAAGATCGCGGACACGTCGGAAAACCACGGAAATATGAGAACCACGCCAGCGGAAATCGTGGTTTGACTGAAGAACCACGGAAAATTAGCCGTGTGATAGTCCCTTTAGCCGGCCAGTCTGTGCAAGTATACGGATCTTTCCACACACATGTCAGCCTGTCTTCTAGTCTCATTTAGTTTGGTACATAATATCGTCTTTCACCTTTGCAGAAATTTACCTTGATAATGATGGCGACGGTGAGGATGGTAATGACAGAGGTGGTGAAGATGGTGGTGGTGATAGGGGTGGTAATGATTCTCTGTTGAGGGTGATGATGGTGATGATGGTAATGATAGAGATGGTGAAGGTGGTGGCGGTGATGAGGTTGTGATGATGCTTTGAATAATGATGATGGTGATGATGAAGAAAAAAATACATGCGTTCAGAAAAAATAGTAATGATGATAACAAATGATTTAGATATATTTCATGTAGATTAAGGAGCGCGAGAGAGAGAGAGAGAGAGAGAGAGAGAGAGAGAGAGAGAGAGAGAGAGAGAGAGAGAGAGAGAGAGAGAGAGAGAGAGCAACAACAACAACAACAACAAAACACAACCCAGCACAACTTTTTTCCCGTCCCGACCCGTCCCGACCCGTCCCGACCCGTCCCGACCTTCCTCCAGACACAAATTTTTCAGGTGGGATTTAGAAGGCGATGAATGAGGGAACATGACGGAAGAGGCGTGTCAGGAGGAGGAGGAGGAGGAGGGGAGGAGGAGGAGGAGGAGGAGGAGGAGGAGGAGGAGCGAGGCGATGACTAATGGAGAAGCGGGATTGTGGGGTGAGGGAGAGGAGGAGAGAAGGAGAGAAGGAGGGAGGAAAAGGAGGAAGGAAGGGAAGAAGAGAAGGAAGGAAGGAAGATAGGGATGGGAGGAAGGAAGGAAGAAGGAAGGAAGGAAGGAAGGAAGGATAGAGGGTTGGATAGTGAGACTGAAGAACGAAGGAAGGAAGAGATGGGAAAGTAAGGAAGGAAGGAAGGAAGGAAAGGAGGAAGGAAGGAAAGGAGGAGGGAAGGAAGGAAGAAAAGAAAGGAAATATGAGTAATTGATGTATGAGACTGAGGAGGAGGAGGAGGAGGAGGAGGAGGAGGAGGAGGAGGAGGAGGAGGAAGTGTTAAATATGAATTGTCTTTCTGTCCTTCTTTTTTTCTCTCTCTTCCTTCTCTCTCTCTCACCTTTCATGTTCTTCCTCTTCCTCCTCCTCCTTCTCCTTCTTCTTCCTTCCCATTTTTATTTTTCCCTCCATCTTCATCATTCATTTCCTCCTCCTCCTCCTCTTCCTCTTCCTCTAGTTTTCCTCTCTTCTTTTCTCTCTTTTCCTTTCTTCTTTTTCTCATAATTTTATCTTCTCTCTTTCACTTCTTCCTTCTTTCTATTCTCCTCTTCTTCTCTCTTTTTCTCTTTCTTTCTCTTTTCAATCTCTCTATTAACTCTCATTCACCTTCATTACCAGTCCATTTTATACCCATTTTTATCAATTTCCACTACGCCCTTTCAAGGTATCTACACCCCCATTATCTCCTTCACCTCCATTATCATCTTCATACACGCGTTAAACATACCATTATCACCCTTCTCCTCCTCCTCCTCCTCCTCTTCTTTCTCAGACTCATACATCAATTACTCATATTTCCTTTCCCTTCTTCCTCCCTTCCCTCTTTCCTTTCTTCCTTCCTTCCCTCCTTTCCTTCCTTCCTCTCTTCCTTCCTTCTTACTTATTTTCCCATCTCTTCCTTTCTTCCTTCCTTCGTTCCTCACTCTCCAATCCCTTCCTTCCTTCCTTCTTCCTTTCCTCCTCCCATCCCTATCTTCCTTTCTTCCTTCCTTCCTTCTCTTCTTCCCTTCCTTCCTCCCCTTTCCTCCCTCCTTCTCTCCTTTCCAACCATAAACACCAATTAAACACCTATTAACTTTAAACACAAAATACTCGCCCAATTTTCAAACACATTTCCACTCCCATTAGGTCTTCATTACCACCCATTATCTATTCCCACTTATTAAGAATCCAATTTCCTAGGGTCAATTAAACCCCTATTTGTTCTAAGTTGCTACCCTTTAAACACCTATTTAACACATATTGGGTCTTTCTTTCCTCACACTCATCAAACACCCATTAATCACCCAATTTTCACCCACTGTCACTCATTAATCACCCAATTTCCACTCACTCATCCATTCAACACCCAATTTTCAGCCATCGGTTTTTCATTACCAACAATTAAACGCCAATCTTTAATCCATTAGTTCCCTATTACCACCCACTGCACACACATTTCCACCCATTTCTTAGATACCATTCATTACACGCCAATTCCCATCCCCATTAAACCTCATTTCCAGTCATTCTCACCCAGTTATTCCCACCCAATTCCCAACCAATTCCAACCCATCACTAGACAGCCCCATCCAATTACCACCCCATTCTCACTCGTTCCTACCCGATCCACACCCGATTCCCATCTCATTCCCACCCATTCCCAACCAATACCCACCCATTCCCACCCAATTCCCACCCATCACCACACAGTCCCATCCAATTACCACCCCATTCTCACTCGTTCCCACCCCATCCCCATCCAATTCCCATCTCATTCCCACCCATTCCCCAACCCATATAACACCACCCAATTACCCACTCCATCCCCATCCATTCCCATCCCATTCCTACCCATACCCCCACCAACCCCCCTTCCCCATTTCCCCAACCATTTCCATGCCCCAATACACTCCAAATCATCATCAGAGAGAACATTAAAAAAAAACGAAAAAAAAACCCCGGAGACCAGATCGAGGAGAAGAGGAGGAGGAGGAGGAGGAGCTTGGGAGAAGAGGAGGAGGAGGGTGGGGGGAGGGGGGGGAGCTGGAGAAGAGAAGGGGCGCGGCACTCCCTGTTGACTCTGGCCTCGCCCCCTGATGGAGTGGAAGGCGCCAGAGGGTCAAGGGGGGCGGATTAAGCCACGGGGGAAGGGTGGAAGGGGTGGAGGGAGAAGTGGAGAGAAGTGGAGGAAAGAGAGAAAAGAGAAGAGGAAAGTGTCGGTAAGTTTAGGTTCCTGACACGTTTTGAGAGAGAGAGAGAGAGAGAGGGCCTATATTCTTTTCATAACTTCTTCAATCTATCTCTGTTCTTCTATCTATCAAATTATGTATGTATGTATGTATGTATGTATGTATGTATGTATGTATGTGGAAGGGCGGTCTACCATAAGGGTGTCGATGTCAATGCAATTATCACGAGTTTGGGCTTAATTGATGTTTCTTTATCTTCAATGTATGTAGCTGTAGAATGGGTCTTTCATCTCTCTCTCTCTCTCTCTCTCTCTCTCTCTCTCTCTCTCTCTCTCTCTCTCTACCAAGCTATATATTTGCCTATTTATCTATCTATCTGTCTATGTATCTATGTATCTATCTATCTATCTATCTACCTCTCTCTTGATTTATGCTCCATCTTCATCTTACGTATGAGTGAGTGACTGAGTGAGTGAGTGACTGACTGACTGACGAACTGACTGATGAATTGACTGACATTGCGACATTATATATTGATTAATAAGTGTTCTAACGGAAGCCAGATTGATTTAGAGGCGAAGTTAATAACCCTTCATTATGGCAATTCTTCCTTCCAATCAGTGTAAAATTTATGAGCATATAAAACACAGGGAAAAACAAACAAACACATAAACAAACAAACAAACAAACAGGAAGAAGAATATGAGTCATCTCGGTACAAACATATATTTTACGGACACACACACACACACACACACACACACACACACACACACACACACACACACACACACACACACACACACACACACACACACACACACATCTTTCTTTCTTTCTTTTTTCCTTCTTTCTCTTTCTTTATTTCCTCTCTTCCTTTTCTTCTTTGTTATTTTCTTTCTTTTTCCTTCTTTCCTTTATTTATTTTCTTTCTCCTTTCTCTTTTTTTTCTTTATTCTATCCTTTCTTCTTCCTTTTATCTTTCTTTCTTTCTTCCTTTCTTCTAATCATCTCTCTCTCTCTCTCTCTCTCTCTCTCTCTCTCTCTCTCTCTCTCTCTCTCTCTCTCTCTCTCTCTCTCTCTCTCTCTCTCTTACACTCCTTCCCCTCCCCTCCTATAACGACTTCTCCCCTCCCTTCTCTTCCCTCCCCTTCTCCTCAACCTCTCCATACCTCCTCTCCCCTTCCTCTCTGTCTCTCTCTCTCTCTCCCTCTCTCCACCCATTTAATCCTACTCCACTCCTTATCCAAGTCTCTCCTCCCCTTCCCCTTCCCTCCCCTTACAAAGAAGAGGGTGGAGTGGGGAGGAAAGGGTGGGAGAGGAGATAAAGTGAAGGGGAAAGGAGGGAGAGAGAGGAGAGAGATAAAGGGGGAGAATAAAGAATATGGGGAGGGAAAATCCTGTTAAAGAAGAGGGGAGATGGGGAGGAGAAGAAAGGGGAAAGGAGATAAGAAAAGGGGAGATTAGTGAAGAAGGAGGAAGAAGGGGAGCGAGAAAGAGGGAGATGGGAGAGAAAGAAGGGAGGAAAGTGTAGGAGGAGGAAAAAGGGAGGAGGGAGAAAAGAAAAGGCGGGAAGAGAAGTGAGAGAAGAAAAAGAGAGGTGGGGAGAGAGTTTTAGGTAAAGAGAGAGGGGAGAGGAGGAGGTAAATAAGAGTGGAGAGAGAGAGGAAGAGAGAAGGAGAGAAAAATGGAAGAGGCAGATGAGGGGGAAGAAGAGAGAAGGTAGAAGAAAGAAGGTGGAAGAAAGGAGGGAATGAATGAATGAATGAATGAATGAAGGAAGGAAGGAAGGAAAAATGGAAGGAAGGAAGGAAGGAAGGATGGAAGGAAGGAAGGAAGGAAGGAAGAATGGAAGGAAGGAAGAGAGGAAGGAGGGAAGGAAGGAAGAATGGAAGGAAGGAAGGAAGGAAGGAAGGAAGGAAGGAAGAATGGAAGGAAGGAAGGAAGGAAGGAAGGAACAAGAGGGAGAGAGAGAAGGGTTAGAGAAATTAATAAGTGAGGAAAGGAAGGGACGAGGAAGGGGAGGAAAGATGAATGAGAGGAGGAGGAAAAGGAGGAGGAAGAAGAAGAAGAAGAAGAAGAGGAAGAGGAGGAGGAGAGGAAGATGAAGAGGAAAAGAGAGAAACAGAAAAGAGGGTGGAGCTGAAATGTAAGAGGAGAAGGAAGAAGGGAGAAAGGGGGAGGGAACACAAAAGAACACAAAGGAAGAACAAACAACAGCAGACCTGATGGTCCTTACAAGGCTGCTTTTGACAAGCTACACTAACTATCTAATCAAAGGTGGAAGATGAAAGACAGCAAAGGCAAAGGCTCATGTGAGGCAGGCTGGGGGTTAGCCTGTGAGGTAGGCTGGGAGTTAACCTGTGAGGCAGGCTGGGAGTTAACCTGTGAGGCAGGCTGGGGGTTAGCCTGTGAGGTAGGCTGGGAGCTAACCTGTGAGGCAGGCTGGGAGTTAGCCTGTGAGGTAGGCTGTGAGGCAGGTAACGCGTCCTCCCGTGAAGCAGGAGGGTCGTTTAGAGGGGGCACAGTCTCGGTGGAGGGCCTCTCCACCATCGATGGTGGAGTCACTGCCACATTGCTTGCAACAAATTCCTGAAGGGCTTCAAACTTCTTTTCAAGATCATGGTGTTTGTTTTTCCACTCGGTCACAGGATGCGTAAGTCCAAAGGCGACAATTTCTACTCAGCTGGAAGTACTGAGCTGCAAATCGTCCGGAACAGACGTCACACTTACTTGTCCTGAGCCTCGGTCACGAGAGAGACTTTCACAACCCGGCGCTTTTCAGCTATTGTCCTCGAAGTTTTGTCCCATAGCACGGGGCCGGCGTAGTCACACAGAGCAGAGCTGGTAAGGGAGGAGAGGAACCAACAATTCGTTCCCACTTTCCGAAACGTCTAACCCAACTCTGCGACCCTTTCGAGGCCTGGCCAGTGGCACCTGTCACCAGGTGTTCTCCACCAACTCTAGAGAGTATAAGACGCCCTTCCTGAGAGACCAAAAAGCTGAAATATTCCTTGAGTACAAGAAAAACCCTCAGAATTTCCACCTAGAAGCCGGGAGGTACAACCTCAAAAGGCCCACGGAAGACATCTCTTTCAGGAGAAAACATGAACCAGCTGTTATGCAGAATAGGGATGGGAGTACCGTCGATAGAGGGGAGGGACGGGGAGCTCACACCGACAACTGGTTCCCAGGGAGGCTTTTTAGTGTATAGGTCGCCACACTCCTCTACACCGCAGGGCTAAACAAGGGGTCTAGCTAACTAGGAGCGCAGCAGGAAGAAGAAGAAAAAGAAGAAGAAGAAGAAGAAGAAAAAGAAGAAGAAGAAGAAGAAGAAGATGAATGATGATAAAGTTAGAAGAAAGAAAGAAAGAAAAAAAGAAAGAAACGAGAGGATAGGCATCGTGGGCAGGCGAAAAAGTACCAAGAAAAAGAAAGAGAAGAAGGAGGAGGAGGAGGAGGAGGAGGAGGAGGAGGAGGAGGAGGAGGAGGGGTAGACTAATCATTAATGGCGATAAGGACAGAAGTAAGACGCCATAACAAGCATCTGAGGGAGAGCTTTGTGTGATACGAGTTAAGAAAGCATTAGGAGGAGAGACCGCGATATAAATAGAGTAGAGAGATCCAAGGGAGGCGGCTGTCGTTTTTATTTTATCATTGAAAGATAAGGGAAGGCAGGCTTTTTTTATTTTATCACTGAAAGGTAAAGGTAGGCTGGCTTTTATTTTATCATTGAAAGGTAAGGGAAGGCTGGCTTTTTTATTTTTATCATATCATAATGGTGGTGACGGTGACTGTGGTGAGCGAGGAGGAGAAAGGAGACTGATATGGTGTTAAGGGAGGAGCAAACAACACGCCCCCCAAAAAACGAAACCAAAAACCAAAAAAAAAAAAAGACAGAGACAAAAGCAGAAAAAGGGAGAAGGAAAAATACCCAAGCAGGAGACACACGACTCGAAGACCAGATTCATAACAGCATCAGTAATAATAATAACTACCGGAGACACGGGGTCACCATTCCACGCCCCCCCGCCCCCCCCTTCACTACTAATGAAAAAAATACTACTCTTGGGAAATAGTTCCTCCCCCCTACCTCCCCTCCCGTTGCTCCCGTTGCTGAGACGAATCCTCTTCAGCCCCCCTCTCTCTCTCTCTCTGTCTCTCTCTCTACTTATATCTCTCCTCTTCCTCTTCCTCTTCTTCCAATTTATCTCTCTCTTTCCTTTTTCTTTTCTTTCAGCATCTCCTCCTCCTCTTCCTCCTCCCCCTCTTCCTTTTCTTCTTCATTAGCCAAGTCAAAATGTGTAGTTATGATGCCAAGTCAGAATGTGTAGTTATGATGCCAAGTCAGAATGTGTAGTTATGATGCCAAGTCAGAATGTGTAGTTATGATGCCAAGTCAGAATGTGTAGTTATGATGCCAAGTCAAAATGTGTAGTTATGATGCCAAGTTAACATGTGTAGTTATGATGCCAAGTCAGAATGTGTAGTTATGATGCCAAGTCAAAATGTGTAGATATGATGCCAAGTCAAAATGTGTAGTTATGATGCCAAGTCAGAATGTGTAGTTATGATGCCAAGTCAGAATGTGTAGTTATGATGCCAAGTCAAAATGTGTAGTTATGATGCCAAGTCAAAATGTGTAGTTATGATGCCAAGTCAGAATGTGTAGTTATGATGCCAAGTCAGAATGTGTAGTTATGATGCCAAGTCAAAATGTGTAGTTATGATGCCAAGTCAGAATGTGTAGTTATGATGCCGAGTCAAAATGTGTAGTTATGATGCCAAGTCAGAATGTGAAGTTATGATGCCAAGTCAGAATGTGTAGTTATGATGCCAAGTCAGAATGTGTAGTTATGATGCCAAGTCAGAATGTGTAGTTATGATGCCAAGTCAAAATGTGTAGTTATGATGCCAAGTCAAAATGTGTAGTTATGATGCCAAGTCAAAATGTGTAGATATGATGCCAAGTCAGAATGTGTAGTTATGATGCCAAGTCAGAATGTGTAGTTATGATGCCAAGTCAGAATGTGTAGTTATGATGCCAAGTCAAAATGTGTAGTTATGATGCCAAGTCAAAATGTGTAGTTATGATGCCAAGTCAGAATGTGTAGTTATGATGCCAAGTCAAAATGTGTAGATATGATGCCAAGTCAAAATGTGTAGTTATGATGCCAAGTCAGAATGTGTAGTTATGATGCCAAGTCAGAATGTGTAGTTATGATGCCAAGGCAGAATGTGTAGTTATGATGCCAAGTCAGAATGTGTAGTTATGATGCCAAGTCAGAATGTGTAGTTATGATGCCAAGTCAAAATGTGTAGTTATGATGCCAAGTCAAAATGTGTAGATATGATGCCAAGTCAGAATGTGTAGTTATGATGCCAAGTCAAAATGTGTAGTTATGATGCCAAGTCAAAATGTGTAGATATGATGCCAAGTCAAAATGTGTAGTTATGATGCCAAGTCAAAATGTGTAGTTATGATGCCAAGTCAAAATGTGTAGTTATGATGCCAAGTCAGAATGTGTAGTTATGATGCCAAGGCAGAATGTGTAGTTATGATGCCTCAAAAGCGGGGTTAGCCTTGCCCCACACCTTGGCACACACTCAACACCTTCTCTTCCCCTGCAGCCGCCACTACCCCACAGGCCAGTTTCACGTGGAAGACTATAGTGTCGCTCGCCGCCATTGGTAACCATCAAAACAAACAAAGTGACTGTGAACGCGGCCCCTAAACTCGATAAACTTTGGCCCAAGCCGCGCCCATAGGCAAAATTTGGTGTTGCTAAGATGGTTTTAAGTGCCTCAAATTTCAACGGCAAGCCCTCAGCCCTTAGCGTATTAATGTTATAGATACTTAACATTAAAATACAATGACGGAAAGAAAGAAAGTAATATCTCGAAATAAACAGAGAGATTTCTCTCTCTCTCTCTCTCTCTCTCTCCCATAATCGCCACAGGCCTTATTTTCCTCTCCTATTCCTTTCCCTCCCTTTATCTCCTTCTCTCCCTTCTCCTCCCTTCCCTTTTTCCCAACACCTCCCTTTCTCTTCCCTCCCTTCTCCCTATCTCTCTCTCTCCCTCCCTTTCGTTCCTACACACAGCTGCCTCAAGCCCCTCCCTTCCCCTCTCCTTCCCTCTCATTCTCCCTCTTCTTACTCACCCTTCCTCTTTCTCTCTCTCCCTCACTTTCCTGCTCACATCCCGTCCCATCACAGCGCTACCCCCAGGCCCTTTCTCTCCCCTCCCTTCCCCTTCCCCCTCTTTCCCCTCCCTTCCCTTCCTTCTCTCTCTCTCCGTGTACTTCCTCCCTACACCCCTTCCCATCTTCTCCCTTCCCTTCTCTCACTATCTCTTTCCTCTCCTCACACCTCCTTCCCCTTCCTCCTCCTTCTTCTTTCTCTATCTCCTTCCTCTCCACTTCTTTCCCTCCCTAACCCTTCCCTTCCTCCCTCTCTCTACTTTCCTACGCCACCCTTGCTCTCTTCCTCCCTATCTCTTTCCCTTCCCCCTTCTCTCTTTCCCTCTCTCCCTCCCTCCCTTACCCTCATTCCCCGCCTAATGATCTCTTTTGGGCTGTTAGTGAGGTTAACGTTGTTGGGAAGTTAAATTGTCCCGCCTATGTGTGTGTGTGTGTGTGTGTATGTAGTAGTAGTAGTAGTAGTGGTAGTAGTAGTAGTGGTGGTAGTAGTAGTAGTAGTGGTAGTATTTTTTTTTTGCGTTTCTGTAATAATAAAAAAATAAGAATAAACAAAAGATAAATAATTGAATGGGACTTTGGACGTTATTTCAATATTGTCATTTTTTTCTTTTATTCCATCTCCTTCTTCTTCTTCTTCTCCTCCTCCTCCTCCTATCCTCCTCCTCCTCTTTTTCTTTTTTTTCTTCTTCCTTCTCTCACCCATCACTTCCTTCTCATCCGACTTTTTTTCTTAATTTTTCTTCTTCCTCCTCCTCCTCCTCCTCCTCCTCCTCCTCCACCATTATCTCTTCATCAGCTTATTCCTCCTCCTCCTTCTCCTCCTCTTCCTCCTCCTCCTCCTCCTCCTCCTCCACCATTATCTCTTTATCAGCTTATTCCTCCTCCTCCTCCTCCTCCTCCTCCTTACCTGTCCGATATTGGAGGTATTGGCCGCATAGTAAGGAAGAGGCACCTGCTGCTTCCTCCTCCTCCTCCTCCTCCTCCTCCTCCTCCTCCTCCTCCTCCTCCTCCTCCTCTTCTTCTGTTTCTTACCTTCATCTGAAAAAAAGGGAAAAAAAATATTAGGAAAAAATCATGAAGTATAAAAAGGAAGAAGAAGAAGAAGAAGAAGAAGAAGAAGAAGAAGAAGAAGAAGAAGAAGAAAACAAGGAAATGGATACAAAAATAACTCAATATGTTCTTGCATCTGTGTGTGTGTGTGTGTGTGTGTGTGTGTGTGTGTGTGTGTGTGTGTGTGTGTGTGTGTGTGTGTGTGTGTGTGTGTGTGTGTGTGTGTGTGTGTGTGTGTGTGTGTGTGTGTGTGTGTGTGTGTGTGTGTGTGTGAGAGAGAGAGAGAGAGAGAGAGAGAGAGAGAGAGAGAGAGAGAGAGAGAGAGAGAGAGAGAGAACGGAATATAAGAACCTCATGACCATAACAATATATATAAAGAAAACAAAAACAAAAAACAACAAAAACAAACATTCAAAACAAACAAACAAACAAACAAACAAAGAAAACGAGATAAAACTTAATGTGCGCAATAGCCAGAGGTCACTTTAAACACCTCCTCCTCCTCCTCCTCCTCCTCTTCTTCTTCTTCTTCTTCCTCCTCCTCCTTTTGTCGCTACTGATGCTGCTGTCTTCTTTCCCAACTGTACTTTATTTCCTTCTTCTTCTTCTTCTTCTTCTTCTTCTTCTTCTTTCTCCTCCTTCTTCTTCTTCTTCTTCTTTTCTTGGTCCTCTTCATTCTAATTTCGTCTGTCTTCCATTTCTTTCTTTTTTCTTTTTCTTTCTTTTCTTTCTCTTTCTTCTTTTCTTTCTTTTTTCTTTTCCTTTCTTCTTTTCTTTTCTTCATTCTTTTCTTTCTTCTGTCTTTTTCTTTTTCTTTCTTTTCTTTCTCCTTTCTTCTTCTTCTTCTTCTTCTTCCTTTCTTCTCGTTTTTCTCCTCCTCCTCCTCATCTTTCCTATTCCAATCTTCTTTATTTCCTCTTTATTATGCGTCTTTTATTCGTCCGTCTTTTGTTCCTACCCCCTTCTCCTCCTTCTCCTCTTCTTCCTCCTCCTCTTCCTTCTATTCTTGCTCTTCTTCATCATCCTTCTCCATCACTGCCACTAACAACAATTTCTCGTTCTCGTCCTCCTTCTCAGCATTTTTCTCCTCCTCCTTCTCCTCCTCCTCCTCTTTGTCCTCTTCATTTGCCACTAATAACACAACAATTACCTCCTCCTCCTCCTCGTCTTCCTCTTCCTCCTCCTCCTCCTCCTCCTTCCCAGTACTATCCACCATAAAGAGTGTGTCGCGGCCCTGAAATCACGGAAGCTTGCTCGAAGAACATAACGAGCTGCCCCCAATGATCTGGCTTCCTTGTGGCTTCCTGGCCTTAGCAGAGTACCACAGGGGGGGAAGTTCTTGATTTACACTATATCTAAAGTCTGTTATCCCTCCGTCTTTTCTTCTATGTTCATATTCGTAAGCGTACCTGGCTATAATTACGACTGTTTTCCAAGATTACACAGAAGATTTACCGGGATTTCTTGGGTGTTTTCACGTTCAGATTGCAGATGTCGGGTGAAACTATCCCTAGGGTCACAAAACAGTCTAGTGAAAGCCCAGGAATTACTACGAGGGGCTTTTCGACTAGGTGTACTTGAGGTCCCGATATGGTTAAGAATATGGGCCTTATCCCCTTCTCCTCCTCCTCCGTTTTTTTATCGGGGTAAGAAGAGGAGGTGGGGTAGTGGTGAAGGTACAGGTGGGGGATAAGGAAGGACAGCAGGAGTATGGTGTAGATTCGTTAGTTGTTCTGGTGTAGTTATTGTTAATCGGGGTCTTTATTTACATACCCAAGGCGTGCTGAGGGGTGTGGAGGGGTGTGTCTCTTCATCCTAGCCTTCTTCCTCCTCCGCCCACTCTTCCTCCTCCTCCCCCTCTTCTTCCTCCTCCCCCTCTTCCTCCTCCTCCCCCTCTTCCTCCTCCGCCCCCTCTTCCTCCTCCGCCCCCTCTTCCTCCTCCTCCCCCTCTTCCTCCTCCTCCCCCTCTTCTTCCTCCTCCCCCTCTTCCTCCTCCTCCCCCTCTTCCTCCTCCTCCCCCTCTTCCTCCTCCTCCAGTTGTATGTTGTGGGTTTGTTAAGTCTTCTGATGTGGCTGTTGTGTATCGGCCATATCTTTTATTTTTTTTTTACAACAAAGGAGACAGCTCAAGGGCACAAAAAAAGGAAACAATAATAAAAAAAAGCCCGCTACCTGCTATGTTTTGTTGGTAGCAGTAATAGTTATGATGGTGGTATTTCCTTTGCGTTTCAATAAAAAAAGAACAAAAAGATAAATATATGAATGAGACTTTAGATGGTTTTCAATATTGTTCTACTCCTTCTTCTTTATCTCCTCCTCCTCCTCTTCTTTTTTTTTTCCTTTCCTCTCATTTTCTTCTTCCTCATCTTATCCATTTTTCATATTGTTCGACCCCTCCTTCTATATCTCCTCCTCCTCCTCTTCTTCTCTATTTTCTTTTTTTCCTCTCATTTTCTTCTTCCTCCTCTCATCCATAACTTCTTTCTCCATTCATCTTTCAATATTGTTCTACCCCTCCTTCTTTATCTCCTCCTCCTCCTCCTCCTCTTCTCTTTTTTTTCCTCTCATTTTCTTCTTCCTCCTCTCACCCATCACTTCTTTCTTCATTCATCTTTCAATATTGTTCTACCCCTCCTTCTTTATCTCCTCCTCCTCTTCTCTTTTTTCTTCTTTCCTCCCATTTTCTTCTTCCTCCTCTCACCCATCACTTCTTTCTCCATTCATCTTTCTTTTTCCGTCCTCAACTGGAGTATGCAGTGCCGTTTTGACTCTCCCATTAATAAGAAGGAACGGGAGAAAAATATTGAAATGGTGGAGAGTTCAATGATGCTCCACCTTCGTTTTTCCGCCACCTTGTTTTAT
>NC_066555.1:1192097-1194597 GCF_024679095.1 Eriocheir sinensis
TGTGTAGCGAGATCAAATGTGGTGTAAACAGAGAAGGAGGAGGAGGAGGAGGAGGAAGAGGAAGAGGAAGAGGAAAAGGAGGAGGAGGAGGAAGAGGTGGAGGAGGAGGAGGTGAGGAAATGGCAGAGGAGGATAAAAAAAAAAGGTTGACAATATAATAATAATAATAATAATAATAATAATAATAATAATAATAATAATAATAATAATAATAATAATAACGTCATTTATTAAGTTCGTTTTTATTTATTTATTTATTGATTGATTGCTTCTTCATTCAGTCTATTTCCTCGCATTTATTTGCATTCATTAATTTTTTTTCTTCATATTTTCACATTAATTAAGTCAGATTTAGTTTCAACGTTATTCATTCAGTTGTTTTTAGTTATTCATTTTGCCGTCATTCCGTCACTCTCTTAAATCTATTCATCATTCAGCAATTTTTTTATTTTTTTTATTTGCATTTATTTTAAGTTAGTTTCAGTATATTTTTTTTTCATGTATTCGACATCAATCAATCAGTTATTTTCTTTCTTTCTTTCTTTCCTTCTTTCTTTATTCGCCATAATTTTTTTTTTTGCATATCTATTTTCCATCGCTGATTCCGTTTTTCTTTCTGTTTTCGCATTTATTAACGGACTGTTTATGTGCAAGACCGTAATATCGCGCAAGGTTTCGTGTAGTGCGTAATGCGCAAACGATATTCACGGGAGAGCAAAGGTGAACAAGTGTTGCGTCTGGCGAGTTCGTGACCTTCCTGCTGAAACACAAAATAAGGTCGGTATGATAAGACACATTCGCTCCTCACATCACCTATTTCTAAAGGTCAAAGAAGGGGTCAGTCGAGTTGTAATGAGAGTTTCTTCAGGCTCACGGTTCAGAGGAAGTGTCAGACTACCACCAGGGTCATAAAACTGCTCCTTGAAATGCCCACAACTCCTATGAAAGCCTTGTCAAATATGTGTTTCTTTAGGTTCATGGTACAGAGGAAGGGTCTGACTACCACCAGGGTCATACAACTACCCCTGGAAATGCCCACAACTCCCACGAAAGCCTTGTCTTCTTTCTTTTCTTTTTTTTCGTGTTCTTATGCATAAAATTAATATCTCACCCTCTTCTTGCCTGCCTATACTCCTCTTCCTTCCTCTTTCTCCTCCTCCTCCTCTTGACCTTATCCTCTTTTACCTCTTCTCTCTCTCTCTCTCTCTCTCTCTCTCTCTCTCTCTCTCTCTCTCTCTCTCTCTCTCTCTCTCTCTCTCTCTCTCTCTCTCTCTCTCTCTCTCTCTTCCTCCTCCTCCTCCTCCTCCTCCTCCTCCTCCTCTTCCTCTTCTTTCTGCTCGTCCTCCTCCTCTTTGTCATCCTCTTGTCCCTCTTTTAAAGTGTTAGAGCACTGTGAACACGGAGGGGAGAAGAGAGAGAGAGAGAGAGAGAGAGAGAGAGAGAGAGAGAGAGAGAGAGGAAGAGAGGGAAGGAGGAAGGGAGGAGGAGGAGGAGGAGGAAGAAAGGAGGAGGAAGGAGGAGGAAGAGAGGAGGAGGAGGAGGAAGGAGGAGGACAGGAAGAGGAGGAGGAGGAGGAGGAGGAGGAGGAGGAGGAGGAGGAGGAGCAAGGTGGGCGGGGCAGGTAGGAGGAAGGGGCGGGGCGAGGAGGAGGTGGGAGGAGGGAGGAAGAATTGGCAGAAGGTGAAGGAAGGAGGAGGAGGAGGAGGAGGAGGAGGAGGAGGAGGAGGAGGAGGAGGGGAAGAAGAAATAGTTATGTTGCGTGGGATGGATGAGGCGGCGTGTTAAGGAGGAGGAGGAGGAGGAGGAGGAGGAGGAGGAGGAGGAGGAGGAAAGGGGAAGAAGGGAGGGGCTTACAGGTAGAGAGAGAGAGGAAGGAAAAGACATAGAAGGGAGGGGTTTAGAAGTAGAGGGAGAAGAGAGGGAGGAAGGAGGAAAGGGAGGGAAGAGGGGAGAGGGGGAGGAAATGAAGGGGAGGAGAGGGAGGATAAAGAAAGGGAAGAAGGGGAGAGAAAAAGGATGAGAGGAGAGGGGTATAAAAGGGAGAAGGGGAAAGAAGAGAAAGGAAGGGAAATGGCGAAAGGGAGGATAAAGGGAAGAAGGAAAATAAGGGGAAATAGAAGGGAAAGAAAGGGAGAGAGAGAGAAGGAAAGAAAAGGAAGCAGAAAGGAAAAAGAAAGGTAAGAGAGAAGAGAAGGGAATAAACGAAGGGAAAGGAAGGGAAAGGAAGAAGAGAACAGAAAAGAAGGAATAGGAAGGAAATAAAAAAAAATGGTAAGAGAGAGAGAGAGAGAGAGAAGGAGAACACTAGGAAAAAAAGAAAAATGGGAAGGGGAGAAATGGAAAGAAATGAAGGAAGAGGAGGAGGAGGAGGAGGAGGAGGAGGAGGAGAAAACAGAAGAGACGAGGAAAAATAGGAAAGGAAGAGAAGAAGACGAAAGACAGAAGCAAGCAGAAGAGGAAGAAGAGGAGGAAGAGGAAAGGAAGAGAAAACAAGAGAAGG
>NC_066555.1:1197097-1204597 GCF_024679095.1 Eriocheir sinensis
GTCAACACCATCTGTATCACCAGTATAGTCAACTCCACCACAATACCACCACCACCATTACCGCTAGGAGTACCACTACAGCCAATGTCATCACCGCCATCACCACCAATCCGTCAACACCATCAAAATCACCTCCATCAACAACACCACCACCACCAACACCACCGCTGGAAATACCAATACAGACACCACCAACATCATCACCAATCCGTCAACACCATCAAAATCACCTCCATCAACAACACCACCGCTGGAAGTACCAATACAGACACCACCAACATCATCACCAATCCGTCAACACCATCAAAATCACCTCCATCAACAACACCACCGCTGGAAATACCAATACAGACACCACCAACATCATCACCAATCCGTCAACACCATCAAAATCACCTCCATCAACAACACCACCGCTGGAAATACCAATACAGCCAACACCAACATCATCACCACCATCACCACCACCACCAAAATCACCTCCATCAACACCACTATAGCCACCACCACCACCACCACAAATGCGCTTATCACCACTATAAAACACCTCCACCACCACCACCACCACCACTGTCATCACCACCATCAAATCTGTCAGCTTCTTTCACTACCATTTCCCTCTCTCATCACCATCATCACCACCATCACCACCACTGCTATTACTCTCACGTCTCCTGTCACTCAACACCACCATCATCACCATCAACACCTCCATATCACCAGTGTCACCACCTTCACGACCACACCCATGCACCTCCGCCGCCACCACCGCCGCCGCTCAGTAAGAATTATCATCACCACCACCACCATCACCACCACCACCACCATTACTATTACCTCCATCAACACCGCTTCCATCACCACCAAATTAACGTTCCCTACATCACCGCACCTATCACCATTCACTTTATTCGTCATCACCACTATCATCACCGTCATCACCACCGTCATCACCACCACCACCTTCATTGCAATTAAATCTACCTTCCTTCTTTTTCCCCTTTTCCTTTTTTTTCTTTCCCTTCCTTTCCTTCTTTTCTCAAATTTTCTCTTACTTCTGTTCCTTTTCTTCTCTCAATTATCCTTTCGTTTCCTTTCTCCTTTTCTCATCCTAACACCTCCTTTCTTCCCCTTTCCATTCCTTCGTTTCTATTATTTTCCCTTTCCTTTCCTTCCTGTTTCTTTTATCTCTTTCCTTCCGCTTCCCTTCCCTTCCCTTTCATTCCTTACTTTCCCTTACCTTCCGTTCACTCTCTTATATTTTTTCCTTCCCTTCTATTCCTTTCTCTCCTTTTCTTTCTGTTCATCTCCCTTCTCTTTCGTTAAATTTCTCCGCCTAGTATTTCCTTTCCTTTCCCTTCTCTTCCTTTCCTCCCTTTATTTCCCTTCCGTTCACTCCCTTATTTTTTTCCCTTCCCTTCTATTCCTTTCTCTCGTTTTCTTTCTGTTCATCTCCCTTCTCTTTCGTTAAATTTCTCCGCCTAGTATTTCCTTTCCTTTCCCTTCTCTTCCTTTCCTCCCTTTATTTCCCTTCCCATCCCGTCCTTCTCTTCTATTTCCTCCCTTCCTTTCCGTTCCCTTCTCTCCCTATCTCTTACTATCTTATCTCTTATCTCTTCCTCCCACTAATCCTCACCTCTTCGACCACCTTACCCAAATGCCCTAAAAACAACCCTCTTCCCCCACTTACACCCCTTTCCTTACCCAATATCATCCCATCCCTTCTACACCCCATCTCCAACCCATGCCGCTCTCCCCTTCCCACCCCTTCTGTCTCCCATCCTTACCCATCCCTCTCCATTCCCTACCCCAACCCCTTCTACACCCCATCTCCAACCCATGCCGCTCTCCCCTTCCCACCCCTTCTGTCTCCCATCCTTACCCATCCCTCTCCATTCCTTACCCCATCCGAACCAAACCCGTCTCATCCCTCTCCCCTCCTACCATTCCCTTCTCTTGCCCCTTCTATTTCTACCTCCCCCCATCCCTTCCCCACCCCGGCCATCACACCTGGACACAGCTCTCTCGGGGGTAATTAAGCTCACGGAGGTAACACGCAGGTAACAGTATGTCCACCGCCGCCCCGCTGCCGCCCCGCCGTCCCCCCCCGACGCCGCCACGCCGCCGCCCCGCCGCTCCCCCGCCCCGCCGCCGTGTGTCACTCAAGCGAGACGCAAAGCGACGAATATGTATAAAAAAGATCGGATTAGCTGGACGTTTTTTTTTTTTTTTTGTGTGTGTGTGTGTGTGTGTGTGTGTGTGTGTGTGTGTGTGTGATTTCCAGGTTTTTGTCTACATCAACTATCCATCATGTGACGCCCATTTTTGTACAGTTGTCTTCGTCATTCAGGGTTTGAGTGTTCTAGAGTTGTCCTTTTCATTTCTGCCTAACTCTTAAGCCAGTTCCTTCCTTCACTTCCCTTCTCTTCTCTGCCCTTTCCTTACCAACTCGTTTTTTTCCTATTTCTTCTACAGTTTCCCGTTCATTCTCTTCCTCTTCGCTTCCGTTTCTTCTTATTCCTCTGCTGAAAACGGAGGCGGTAGAAAGTAATGACAGACTGTATGTTTACGAAGGTGATGATATGTAAAAAAAAAAAAGAATGTAATGGGTCGACTGCATTTTCTTTTTTGCTTATATTAAACGGAAAACTAAACGGGATACAAATATAGATCGAAATAGCTTTTTTTGTGTGTGTTTTTACTCTTTTGCGATTGATAGTAAATAGCGTGAGTGCGTGTGTGTGTGTGTGTGTGTGTGTGTGTGTGTGTGTGTGTGTGTGGAGGTAAGGAGGAAAAAGAGGTTAAGGAAAAAGAGGTTGAGGAAAAAGAGGTTGAGGAAAAAGAGGTTGAGGAAAAAGAGGTTGAGGAAAAAGAGGTTGAGGAAAAAGAGGTTGAGGAAAAAGAGGTTGAGGAAAAAGAGGTTGAGGAAAAAGAGGTTGAGGAAAAAGAGGTTGAGGAAAAAGAGGTTGAGGAAAAAGAGGTTGAGGAAAAAGAGGTTGAGGAAAAAGAGGTTGAGGAAAAAGAGGTTGAGGAAAAAGAGGTTGAGGAAAAAGAGGTTGAGGAAAAAGAGGTTGAGGAAAAAGAGGTTGAGGAAAAAGAGGTTGAGGAAAAAGAGGTTGAGGAAAAAGAGGTTGAGGAAAAAGAGATTGAGGAAAAAGAGGTTCAGGAAAATAAGGATAAAGAAAAAAAGATGTTAAATGACTGAGTTGTTTTTTTTACTTTAGCCAAACGAAAGATAGAAAAAAAAGAAAAAAAATCAGGAAATCAGTTTTTTATTTATATTCTTTTACGGTGGTTAGTATATAAATAGCGTGTGGGGTCAAAGGGAAAAATGTTATGAAAAAAATGTAGAACGCTATTTTCTTTTTTTTTTGCTTAAAGTAGACGGAAGATTAACGAGGAAAATGCGTTAAAATAGATCGAACTAGCGTTGTTTTTTTTTGGTCAGTATTTATTTTATTTTACGTTTTCGAGTAAGTAAAATGCGTAGAGGCGAAGGGGAAAATGTTAGAGAGGAAATAAATGTAAATAAAAAAAATGAGAAATAAATAAAATAATAAATAACAATAAAGATAAAAAAATGAATAAAAATAAGAAATAAAAAGATAAATTGAGAGTAATTTAAATGTGTAGAGATGAACGGAAAAAATGTTAGAGAGGATGTAAATGTAAACAAAAGAATGAGAAATGAATAAAATAATAAATAAAAATAAAGATAAATAAAAAAAATGAATAAAAAATAAGAAAAAAATGAGAGTAATTAAAATGTGAAGAGATGAAGGGAAGGATGTTAGAGAGGAAATAAATGTAAATAAAAAATGATAAATAAATAAAATAATAAATAAAAATAAAGATAAATAAAAATAGAAAAAAATGAGAGTAATTAAAATGTGTAGAGATGAAGGGAAGGATGTTAGAGAGGAAATAAATGTAAATAAAAAAATGATAAATAAATAAAATAATAAATAAAAATAAAGATAAATAAAAATAGAAAAAAATGAAAGTAATTAAAATGTGATGAGATGAAGGGAAGAATGATAGAGAGGAAATAAATGTAAATAAAAAAATGAAAAATAAATAAAATAATAAATAAAAATAAAGATAAATAAAAAAATAAAAAAATGAAAGTAATTAAAATGTGTTGAGATAAAGGGAAAAATGATAGAGAGGAATATAGCACTTGGCTGACCATGACCTTTTTTTTTCTTCCATAATTAAAAAAAAATCGAAAACCGAGTGGGGAAAAGAATCAGGAAATCAGAATTATTACTTTATATTACTGTTATTATTTACGGTGCGTAGTTAATGTTTAAAAAGAGAATGTAATGGGTTGACTGTGACTATCAAATAAAACCGAAAACCAACTGTAGAAGAGAATCAGGAAATCAGAATTATTACTTTATATTTTTACTTTAACGATTGCTATAGTAAAAGGGGAATGATGTTGATAAAGAGGAATGTATTGGGTTGACTATAACTATAAAATAAAACCGAAAACCAACTGTAGAAGAGAATCAGGAAATCAGAATTATTACTTTATATTTTTACTTTAACGATTGCTATAGTAAAAGGGGAATGATGTTAATAAAGAGGAATGTACTGGCTTGACTGTGACTATAAAATGAAGCGGAAAATCAAGTATAGGAAAGAATGAGGAAATCAGAATTATTACTTTATATTTTAACTTTAACGATTGCTATAGTAAAAGGGGAATGATGTTAATAACGATTGCTATAGTAAAAGGGGAATGATGTTAATAAAGAGGAATGTAATGGGTTGACTGTGACTATAAAATGAAGCGGAAAAGCAAGTATAGGAAAGAATGAGGAAATCAGAATTATTACTTTATATTTTTACTTTAACGATTGCTATAGTAAATAAAAGGTTACGTGTATATAAAAGTGGAAAGATGTTAATAAAAGGGAATGTACCGGCTTGACTGTGACTATAAAATGAAGCGGAAAATCAAGTATAGGAAACAATCAGGAAATTCAGCTTAGTACAATTTTTATCTATTCTATTTTTGCGATTGCTATAGTAAGGTCACGTGTAGTAAAGAGGGAAAGGATGTTAAAAAAATAATGTGTTTGTTGGAGATGGTGCTGATGGTGGTGATGTTGTTATTGTTGCTGTAGGAGCTGCTGGTGGTGGTGGTGGTGGTGGTGGTGATGATGGCGGTGGTAGTGGTGTGGTTGTGGTGGCGGTGATGTTGTGACTAGTGGTGATGATGGTGATGTTGGTATTGAGGCTGATGGTGTTAATGATGGTGATGTGAGTGTTTTTTTTGTGCTTAAATTAAAGGAAAAAATAAACGAGAAATAAATATGTAAATAGGAGCGGATTAGCGGATTTTTTTTCTATATATATTTTTTTCACGTTTGCGAGTAAATAAAAAATAAAAAAAACATGATGGTGTGAAAATAGCCAAAACAACATCAACAACAACAACTAGCTACATATATTTTGCATGATTTTTGAAGGGTAAACACAAGACAAAAACAAACATACACAAACGAGTAACGAGGGAACACACACACACACACACACACACACACACACACACACACACACACATATGAATAAACAAGTAATGGACGATATAAATACTCTGACTACTACTACTACTACTACTACTACTACTACTACTACTACTACTAATAATAATAATAATAATAATAATACAACTACTACTACTACTACTACTACTACTACTACTACTACTACTACTACTACTACTACTACTACTACTACTACTACTAGGGAGAAGAAAGGAGAGGGAATACTTTGTCTCAATTCTGAATGTTCGTGAATGGAAGAAAAAAAAAAAAAAGGAAAATAAAGGAAAAAAAGAACATTAACCAAAACAAAAATTACATGCACTTCGAAGACTACTTTTTATGAGTTGTTATAAACATTTCTTTTCAATCATATATTTTTTCATTATTGTTTTCTATTTTTTTTGCCCTTGAACTGCTTCCTATACTGTAAAAAAAAAAATACTACCTCTTATTATTTTTTTCTCTATATATAATGATTAAATAATGTTACGATGAAGAAAAAAGTTATCGTGTGTGTGTGTGTGTGTGTGTGTGTGTGTGTGTGTGTGTGTGTGTGTGTGTGTGTGTGTGTGTGTGTGTGTGTGTGTGTGTGTGTGTGTGTGTGTGTGCGTGTACACGGAGGAAATTAAATATCGTTCGTTGACTTCATCTAAATCTTAATCCTTGATCTGCTTAGTTAAGTCACTGTATTTATTTTATTCTATTGTATTTATTTTGTCATTTAAAACTCGACTGGCACGATAGCACACAGTCTCTCTCTCTCTCTCTCTCGTCTTCACACTGAGTACATGAACGAATAGAGTTTTTAGTCACATTAAGTAAAAAAAAAAAAAAAGAATAGAATAGATAAAAAAATAGAATAAACAGTACAAATGTAAAATAAGTTGACGTATTATCTGTGAAGGGAAAGACAAAACATACTTAGACATTTACTTTGCCTCTTGTATACGACTGACGACACGATCATGTTCTATCTAAAGTAATATAAACGATGCCCAAGAACAATAATAATAATAATAATAAAAATAATAATAATGTTAATAGACGTTGTTAGCCGTGATGGAAAGTATAAAAAAATGTTACTTAGTCTTCTGTATATAATTAGAAATGCGACGATTTTCTATTTAAAACAATGGAAGAAAATATGAAGGAATGGAAAATATAGAGGTGATGAAAATATAAAGGAATTGAAAGTATAGAGGAATGGAACAACTATAAAACAAGGCAAGTAAAAAACAACAGAAATATAAAAATAAAAACAATAGAAAAAATATGCATTAGTTTTCTTAAGTGTAAAAAAAAAAAAAAAACATTCTACGAGGAGGGAGTAGCTTTTGAATATTTGTTAAAAAGAAAATATATGGTTTGTTAAAGAAAAAAATGTATATTATGAACGCATACTTCAATAAATAACAATAATACAAGCAAACCAACAGCGATATAATTTTTTTCACGTATATATCAGCTAAAATAAATGAAGACAAAATAATGAAGTAGAGTTAGAGTTGGATAGAAATAAGGCAAAGTGATTGAAATAAGATAACATAAAATATATATATGTGATGTTTGATTAGAGAAAATAGTAAAATTGACTTATTAAAGAGATATTGGTTTACGATGAAAAATAAAGAGAAGAAGAAGAAGAAGAAGAAGAAGAAGAAGAAAATAATAATAATAATAACAAGAAAAGAAGAAGAAAAATAAGAAACAGAAAAGAAAACAAGAAGGAAAATGAACGAAAAGATGAAAAGACGAAGAAAGAAATATAAAAAGCAGAAAAAGAAGCAAAGGACACATGAAAAACGGAAGGAAGAAAGAAAGGAAGAAAGGAAGAAAGGAAAAGACAATAAAGAAAAAAGGAAACAACTACAGCAACAATAATAGTGATAATAATAATAATAATAATAATAATAATAATAATAATAATAATACAACCCCACCA
>NC_066555.1:1212097-1219597 GCF_024679095.1 Eriocheir sinensis
TCCCATATTCGTTATCTAACACTTCCTTTCTTTTATTCTCTTCTCCCCTTTCTCTCTCTCTCCTATCCGTTTATCATTAATGTTCCTTATACAACATTTACCACTAATCTTTTTATTTCTTTTCTTTTCATTCTTCAATTTTTTTCTTCTTTTCTTTCTTTCATTCATCATTTCTTTCTTTATTTCTTGCTGTCTTTCTTTATCTTATTTATAACGTCTACTGTATTCTTCTTCTTCCTTCTTTCTTTTCAGAGTTCACATTAAGCAAATATTTCAAAAAGTTTTACCTGCATATATATTTTTCAAGTTTTATCAATGTTTAATAGGGTATAAATACTCTCTCTCTCTCTCTCTCTCTCTCTCTCTCTCTCTCTCTCTCTCTCTCTCTCTCTCTCTCTCTCTCTCTCTCTCTCTCTGCACGTGGGTACATAATTTTCCTCTCCCTCCCTCACTTACTCTCCCTCTCCTCCCTTTTTTTTTTTTTTTTACTTACGCACGTGAACTCGTACATTCTCTCTCTCTCTCTCTCTCTCTCTCTCTCGCTCTCTCTCTCTCTCTCTCTCTCTCTCTCTCTCTCTCTCTCTCTCTCTCTCTCTCTCTCTCTCCACGTTTTTATCATATTTCTCTCCTTTCCCTTTTCTCTCATCTTTCTGTTTTTTCTTTTATCATTTCTTTCCCTTATTCAAATCATTTATTACATTTTTCTAATATTTTCTCCTCTTTCTTTCTCTTCCATTCATTTATCATGTATCATTTCCTTCCCCATCCTTATTTTTCTCTTCTATTTTCTCTCTTATTCTTTCTATTGTTTTTATTCAACAGTCGTTATTTTCATACTTCTTTTCTTTCATTCCTTCCTTTTCTGTACCCCTTTTTTTCATTTTTTCTTCCTTATCCCACATTCGCTATTTCGTTATTTTTTTTCGTTATTTTTCTCTTCTATTTTCTCTTATTTTTCTATTTTTTTTATTCAACAGTCGTCATATTTATACTTCTTTTCTTGCATTCCTTCATTTTCTTTATCCCTTTTTCATATTCCCTTATTTATCCGTGTTCACCATTCACCCACTTCTGTTTATAGGCCATCCTTCCCTTCCCTCTCTTCTCTTCTCTTCTTTCCATTATTTTCTTCAACAGTCGTCATATTTATACTTCTTTTCTTGCATTCCTTCATTTTCTTTATCCCTTTTTTCAAATTCCCTTATTTATCCGTGTTCACCATTCACCCACTTCTGTTTATAGTCCATCCTTCCCTTCCCTCTCTTCTCTTCTCTTCTCTTCTTTCCATTATTTCCCACATTCCACTATTTTCAACATTTCTCTTTATCGTTCTCTTTTCACCATTTTTTCGTCCACTATCGCAGCGCCAAACGAAACCATTACGATGATGGTGAAGGATTAGACTCCCTTCATATGTACAGTGTGTGTGTATGTGTGTGTGTGTGTGTGTGTGTGTGTGTGTGTGTGTGTGTGTGTTTGTGTGTGTGTGTGTTTGGATCGGCGAGATGGGAAGGAGTGATTGTTCGTGTGTGTGTGTGTGTGTGTGTATGTTTTGAAAAGTGATGATGATGAAGAGGCAGAAATAATGACGTTAATGGCTTTACTATCATCATCATCATCATCATCATCATCATTATTATCATCATTATTATTATTTGCATTAAACAAAAAATAAATAAATAAAATTAAACAAAATAAAAATAACTCGAATTTTTCAACAAAACTCAAAAATATGCAATAATGCCGCGAGAGACTAACCACGTGTCTTTGCCAAAAATTTACCAACAAAAACCCCCCATACCACTCTCTCTCTCTCTCTCTCTCTCTCTCTCTCTCTCTCTCTCTCTCTCTCTCTCTCTCTCTCTCTCTCGCTTTCGTGTTTACAAAGTTACTAAAGATGAGGAGAATGAAAAAAAAAGAAAAAAAGAAGGAAAAAATAGAGGAAAATATTGAAAAGAGAAGAAAAAGAAAAGATTATTGAGTAAAAAAAAGTAAAAAAAGAAGAGAAAATAAAAATAAAAGAAAAAGAAAACAAAAACAAAAAAACAGCAGGAAAAGAAAACTGAGGTGAAAAAGAAAAAAAGAAAATACAAGAAAAAGAAAAAAAACAAGAAAACAAACACTAAACGTTCATAGGCCTTCCTGTTTTCCCTTTTGAGTTTAGGCCTAAAAGGGTGATGAAGGGGAGCAGGTGTGTGTGTGTGTGTGTGTGTGTGTGTGTGTGTGTGTGTGTGTGTGTGTGTGTGTGTGTGTGTGTGTGTGTGTGTGTGTGTGATAATAGTTTTTCACGTTCTACAACATCTTTTTTTTCATTTTGTAGATTCTCTTTTTTCTTTATCTCTTTCCTTGTTTTCTTTCTTCGTTAATTTCATTCTTAATTCTTTTTCCTTCTTTTTGTCTATCTTTTTCTGCCTTCTTTCTTTCCATCGTCTTTCATTTCATTCTCTGGTTTCTTTTTTCTTTCTTTCTTTGTTTTCTTTCTACGTTAATTTCATTCTTAATTCTCTTTCTTTCTGTCTATCTTCTGTTCCATCTATCTTTCTCTCTTTCCATCTCTCTCTTTTTTTCGCTTTTTTCTTTCTTTTCCCTTCCTGTATTTCATTCTTACTCCCTTTTCTTCCTTCCTTCCTTTTATATATATATATATATATATATATATATATATATATATATATATATATATATATATATATATATATATATATATATATATATTTTTCTCATTCTTTCCAATCGTTGTCTGTTTTTTCCCTCTTTCTGATAATGATTTAAAATAAGAAAAAAATAAGAAAATAATAATATAAATAGGAGTAATACTAAATAAAGGAGGAGGAGGAGGAGGGGGGGGAAGAGAACGATTTAAAATAAGAAAGAAATAAGAAAATAATAATATAAATAGGAGTAATATTAAATAAAGGAGGACGAGGAGAAGCACGAAGAGGAGGAGAGGAAAGAGAACGACGCTAGACAAGAAAACAATGAGATAAATAAAGGTAATGTTAAGTACAGAGGGAGGAAAGGAGTGAAGAACAGGGAGAATGGAGGAGAGAGGAGAAAATCGAGCGTGGAGGAAGATTCAGGAGAGGAAGATGAAAACAAGGAAGGGGAAAAGAGGGAGGAAGAGGAGGAGTAGGAGGAGGAGGGAGAAGTGTAAGCTCTCCTCCCCTTAACTCCCTTCTCCCCTTTCCTCCCTCCTCCTCCTCCTCCTCCTCCTCTTCCTTCCTCCTCCTTCCCCCATGTGAGGATTGGGTACTGGCCAAAGTCTGTCTGTCAGCCACTGAAATGTCCGCACAGAGAGAGAGAGAGAGAGAGAGAGAGAGTGTGTGTTCCTTCTATATTTTTCGCCTCAACTCCTTCTCCTCCTCTTCCTCCTCCTCCTCCTCGTCCACCTCTTCCTCTTCCGCCCACCTCTTACCCAACACACACACACACACACACACACACACACACACGAACCGACAAACCTTTCAATACCCTTTCCTCCTCCTCCTCCTCCTCCTCCTCCTCGTCTTCCTAACACGTTACATTTGTGGCCAACGATTATACTAAAAAATTCTTCGGTCGCTTTACTACAATGGAGGAGGAAGAGGAGGAGGAAAAGGAGGAGGAGGAGGAGGAGGAGGAGGAGGAGGAAGAAAGCTATGCCTAGGGGAACGCGGTGCAAAGTGCTTCAGACTGTCTCCATCTTCCTTCTTTTTCCTCCTCCTCCTCCTCCTCCTCCTCTTCCTCCTCCTCTTCCTCCTTCTGGGTGAACATTTTCATATTTCATTTTCTTCTTCCTCCTTTCCGGCAACAATAATATTTAGTGTGATTTACTACCTCCTCCTCCTCCTCCTCCTCCTCTTCCTTCTCCTCCTCTTCTTCTTCTCCTCTAAATGAAGTAATCACTCTTAATAATTCTGTCATCATTATTATTATCATCATCATCATCACCACCACCATCACCACCACCACCATCACCACCACCACCACCACCACCATCACCACCACCACCATCACCACCATCACCACCACCATCACCACCACCACCACCACCATCACCACCACCACCACCACCACCACCACCACCACCACCACCACCACCATCACCATCACCACCATCACCACCACCACCACCACGACCACCACACCACCACCTTTAGCCACCACCACCTCTCTCTCTCTCTCTCTCTCTCTCTCTCTCTCTCTCTCTCTCTCTCTCTCTCTCTCTCTCTCTCTCTCTCTCTCTCTCTCTCTCTCTCAAAACATTACCCAGGACGGATTATTAAGTGACGGAGGAGGAGGAGGAAGAGAAGGAGGAGGAGGAGGAGGAGGAGGAGGAACAGGAAGTTAAATACAACAGTTATTTAACACAAACAATGTAGCAAACAAAGAAACACATAAAAAAACAAACAAACAAGGAAAGCAAAACAAACACTTTTTAAAATCCTAATATCACACACACACACACACACACACACACACACACACACACACACACACACACACACTAACCGACACACAATTTAATACTACTTTTCCCATCCAACCTAGCCGTGTGTGTGTGTGTGTGTGTGTGTGTGTGTGTGTGGACGGCTGGCAATGATCACATTCTATCAACACACGAAGATGACAGCAAATATCATTAACGGGAGGAGGAGGAGGAGGAGGAGGGGAAGGAGGAGGAGGAGGAGGGGGATGAGGAGGAGGAGGTGGCGGTGGTTTTGGTGAAGAGGCGTGAAGGAGAAAAGAATACAGAGAGAGAGAGAGAGAGAAACTATTAGAAAGTAAAGAAAAAGCGAAAATGAAGAGAAAGTGCTGAGACAAAGAAGAAAAGGAGGAAAAAGGAAAAAGGGAAAGGAGAAAAGAGAGAAGGAAAAGTAAAGAGAAAAGGAGATGAAGAAGGAAAGGAGATAAGGGTCACACCTCTTCCCTCCTCCTTTTTTCCCTCTTTTTCTCTTCCTTTCTTTCTCCTTCCCTTTTCTCTCCTTTCACTTCCCTTCTTCTTTTCTCTCCCTGTCTCTTTTTCCTTTTCTTTCCTTTCTATTTTTCCTTTATCATCTCCTTTTATTATTTCCTTTCTATTCCTAAACCTTTCTCTCTCTCTCTCTCTCTCTCTCTCTCTCTCTCTCTCTCTCTCTCTCTCTCTCTCTCTCTCTCTCTCTCTCACACTCACACACACACACACACACACACACACACAAAACCGTAAACATATTTTCCTTATTAACAACTAGAAAAAAGTGAAAAAATAAATGAGTTTCCCAAGATTTCTTTCTCCAATTGAAGAAAACGGATTAATTAAGAGGGGAAAAAAGTGTGAAGGGGATTAAAAGGAAGGAATAAAATAGAAAAAAAAGACATAATAGATTCCCATTCAAAGGCTATGCGCGGCTCGTTTTCTTTGTCTTAATTGACGGCTTGAAAGAAAACGGGAGTCTGATTGCCTACTGGGCTTCCTATTGCTGTGTTCTATGCTTTGACGAGGATGACTAATATATATTTCTCTCTCTCTCTCTCTCTCTCTCTCTCTCTCTCTCTCTCTCTCTCTCTCTCTCTCTCTCTCTCTCTCTCTCTCTCTCTCTCTCTCTCTCTCTCTCTCTCTCTCTCTCATCCCTTCCTTTCCTTTCCTCCTTTCTCTCTCCTTCTCCTTTTTCCCATTTAATTCACATCTTCCCTCCTTCCCTCCCTCTCTCCCTCCCTCTTACTTCTCCATGTCAAGGTCTGTCTCTCCCTTTTTCCTCCGCCATATATCTCCCTTCCTCCTTCCCTCCCTCCCTCCCTTTCTCTCTCCCTGCTTTCCTTTCCCTCCCTCCGGTTGTCACTTCCTTCTCTACGTCTCTTTGTCTCCTTCTCTCCCTCCCTCCCTCTCTCCCTTTACTTACTGAACTCTCCTTTCTTTTTCTCCCTTTCTCTCTCCCTTTCCCTTGTCTATGTATCTCTGTTTCCTTACTCTCCTTCACTCTCTCTCCTTCCCTCTACTTAGTCTGTCTTAGCAGCGAAAGAATGAAAGAATGAGGAGGCTGCTTAAGTCTTGCATTGGGAATTGGGACAAGATTGGGATGAGCTAGAGTAGAAAGACGTGTGAAGCGAGGCTGCGGGAGGAGTGGATGTATGCAGCAAAATTTATCAGCAAAAGAATGAAAGAATGGGGATGCTGTTGAACTCTTGCATAGGAAAAGGGGACAAGATTAGGATGCAGTAGAGTAGATAGATATGTGTAGCGAGGTTGCGGTTGGAAATGCTATTGATTATATGTTAGAAGTCTCTGACAGAATTAAGGTTAGCAAAGAGGTTGACCTTTTCTATGAATGAGAGAATTATCGGAAAGTCGAAGAATAGATTTAGTTCGTCTTTGGGTAGAAATAGATTGTGTGTGATTGGTAGTGCGTAGTTTGAAGGCCCTTTCCACATCCCTTTCTTTTCTTTTCTCTTTCCTTTGTCCTTCTCTCTATCTACCTATCACTCTATCTATCAATCTATTGCACCTGGTTGTCGTTATAGATTTTGGGATGCTTATTTAGACTGTTAATTAGTTATGTTTGCAGGTAGTCAGGTAACACACAGATGAAATAAATGAAAATATGATGAAGGCGAAATGAAGATTGTATAGATAATATGAAGATGAAATAAATGAAATAAGATGCTTTCGTAATTACTCAAAGAAAAACGATAAAAAAAGGTGAAAGGTGGAAAGATCAGAGGAACAAGGAAGGAAAGGGAAATAAATGAGGAAAGGGGAGAAGAAAGAGAGAAGGAAGGGATTAGAAAAGATGATACAATATTAGTTTTAGTATTCCCTTAAAATAATTCACTCTGAGGAAAACGGAAAAAAAGTAAAAAGGGGGGAAATTAAGAGAAACACGGAAAAGAAAGGAGAGAGAGAGAGTGGTTAGACAGGATAAACTAATGTCCGTTTGGGTGTTTCCTTAAGTTATTTCACCTCTCAGTTCTTCAAGTTGTTCCTTCCTTAAAGTTCTTCCTTTCACCTGCCATTAGTGATACATTCCCAGGTGACAAATTAGGGAAGGGCCAAAGGTTGTTTAGACTATAAGACACCTCGTATAGATAGAGCAGGACTTTTAATTATTGACTGACTGACTGGCTCCACAAAAACAACAACAAAACAACAACAACCAAGAGCAAGTATGGAAAAGATGGCATAACTAAAACAACCCTAAAACAACAAGAAAAGTAAAACAACAACAGCAGATGAGATGTTGCCGGGTTGGTGGAGAATAGCGAGCCAGTCTTTCCCAACAATGACCCGCTCCCCTTCCCTCCCTCCCTTCCTGCTTCCTTCCTTCCTTCCTTCCTCTTTACCTGTCTTCCTTCCTTCCTTCCTTCCTCGCTGGTTAACCGTCTTTCTCTGCTTCCTTCCTTTCTACCATACGCTCTATTCCTTCTCCTTCGCTTCTTTCTTCACTTCTTCTATTTCTTCTTAATCTTCTTCTTCTTCTTCTTCTTCTTCTTCTTCTTCTTCTTCTACCTCCTCCTCCTCCTCCCTTTTGTCTTAACACG
>NC_066555.1:1224597-1229597 GCF_024679095.1 Eriocheir sinensis
TGAGGACAAGGAGGAGGAGGGGGAGGAGGAGGAAAAAGGGATGGAGGGGAAAGGGAGAGAAAGATGATGGGAGATAAATTTTACGATTGAAGGGAAACTTGAGGAGGAGGAGGAGGAGGAGGAGGAGGAGGAGGAGGAGGAGGAGGAGGAGGAGGAGGAGGTTAGTGAGGAAAATAAATGATAGATCAACAATATGCCAGCCTCTCTCTCTCTCTCTCTCTCTCTCTCTCTCTCTCTCTCTCTCTCTCTCTCTCTCTCTCTCTCTCTCTCTCTCTCTCCGGGTAGAGTTTTATTCCTTCCATTCTACCTCTTAACTATTTCCTCCTCCTCCTCCTCCTCCTCCTCCTCCTCCTCCTCCTCTTCATCACTTCTCTTCACTAACGAACAAAAGCCGTGTGTGTGTGTGTGTGTGTGTGTGTGTGTGTGTGTGTGTGTGTGTGTGTGTGTGTGTGTGTGTGTGTGTGTGTGTGTGTGTGTGTGTGTGTGTGTGTGTTTCTATGCGTTCCTTTATCTCCACCCTCCCCTCCATCCCTCCCTTTCCTCCATCCTCTCTCTCTCTCTCTCTCTCTCTCTCTCTCTCTCTCTCTCTCTCTCTCTCTCTCTCTCTCTCTCTCTCTCTCTCTCTCTCTCTCTCTCTCTCTCTCTCTCTCTCTCTCTCTCTCTCTCTCTCTCTCTCTCCCTTTTTTTTCCTTTTCAAATCCGAAGCCTTGAATATCTGTCTATCTATCTATCTATCTATCTATCTATATGTCTGTCTGTCTATCTGTCTGTCTGTCTGTCTGTCTTTCCATCTCCCACAATTATACTAAACTCTCTCTCTCTCTCTCTCTCTCTCTCTCTCTCTCTCTCTCTCTCTCTCTCTCTCTCTCTCTCTCTCTCTCTCTCTCTCTCTCTCTCTCTCCCTCATTACCGGCGCAGTCTTCATTACCTGCAAGTTGTACAGGTAAGCTTAGGAATGTTTCTCTCCCTCCCTCCTCCTCCTCCTCCTCCTCCTTCTCTCCCTTCTCTCCTCTCCCTTTCTCCATCTTTTCCTCTTACTTCCTTCTTTCTTTGCTTTTCTCTCTTATCTCATTTCCAAAGTTTTTTTTCTCCTTCCTTTCTTTTCTATAATTTTCTTCTCTCCTTCAATTCCTTCTTTTCCTCTTCTGTCTATCTCCCTTCCTTTCTTTCCTTCCTCCCTTCCTTCTCTTCTCTCCCTTAATTCGTTCTTTTCTTCTTCTGTCTATCTCACTTCCTTCCTTTCTTTCCTTCCTCCCTTCCTTCCTTTTCATTTTCTTTTCCCCGTTCTTTCTTTCTCCTTTTATCTCGCTCCCTTACTTCTTTTTCCTTTCTATTTTCTTTCTTTCTCTTACTATTTTTTTCTCTTTTCCTTCCTTTCTTTCTTCTCCTCCCCTTTTTCCTCCTCTTTTCTCCTTTCTTTCCTTTCTTCACTTCCTTCCTTTCTCTTCTTATCTACATTCTCTTTTCTTCTTTTTTCTCATTCTTTTCCCCACTCCGTCTTCTCTCTAATCTCTTTTCCTCTATCCTTCCTCTCTCTACCCTCCTTTTCTTTCTCTTTATCTATCTATCTATCTATCTATCTATCTATCTATCTATCTATCTATCTATCTATCTATCTATCTGTCTGTCTATCTATCTTTCCATCTCTACCGATTACACTAAACTCTCTCACTCTCACTCTCTCTCTCTCTCTCTCTCTCTCTCTCTCTCTCTCTCTCTCTCTCTCTCTCTCTCTCTCTCTCTCTCTCTCTCTCTCTCTCTCTCTCTCTCTCTCTCTCTCTCTCACCTTTTCCGCGGCTTACAGGTAAATTGGAAGCACCAGGTGAGGAAGCAATCAGGAGGCGCTTCATAATAGGTGTGTGTGTATGTGTGTGTGTGTGTGTGTGTGTGTGTGTGTGTGTGTGTGTGTGTGTGTTTCTTATTCATTCATTCATTCATTTATTCACGGACCGAAAGAAAAAAATATAAGAAAAAAACGGGAAATAAATAAGAAATGTAGGAAATTTGGAAAAGGAAGAAAAAAACCCAGGAAAAAGGAAAAAAAAGTTTGAGAGAAATGAGTTCGTGTGTGTGTGTGTGTGTGTGTGTGTGTGTGTGTGTGTGTGTGTGTGTGTGTGTGTGTGTGTGTGTGTTTCGAAAGTAGGAAAACCTGATAAGAAATGCATTACAACGAGAGAGAGAGAGAGAGAGAGTGAGAGAGAGAGAGAGAGAGAGAGAGAGAGAGAGAGAGAGAGAGAGAGAGAGAGAGCATTCATATACCCCCCCATCTCTCTCTCTCTCTCTCTCTCTCTCTCTCTCTCTCTCTCTCTCTCTCTCTCTCTCTCTCTCTCTCTCTCTCTATCTCTCATTCCTTCTTGTTTCCCTCCCTTACACTTTCCCTCCTTCCTTCCTCCTCCTCCTCCTCCTCCTCCTCCTTTCCTCCCTTCCTTCCTTCCCTTATCATGTCTCTACTTGGAGGAAAAAAAAGACTCATGCATTTACAGATGGGGAAGGAGGAGGAGGAGAAGGAGGTGGTCTTTGGTTAATCCTTCCTCCTAATTCTGTGCTTAAGAGACAGAGACAGACAGACACATAACCTGTATCATTATTATTATTATTATTATTATTATTATTATTATTATTATTATTATTATTATTATTTAAAAGGGAGAAGATTTAATGAGAGGTCTTGTTATGTGGTTTAATTTATATATTTTTTGCTTGAGAGAGAGATTCACTAATATATATATATATATATATATATATATATATATATATATATATATATATATATATATAACGTTTCTGATCGAGGTTCAGCTCAAAGAGGAAGACACTCCAGCCTCGAGGACGACCCTTGAGAGGAGGAGGAGGAGGAGGAGGAGGACCACTTGGGACTGAGGCATGAGTGTGTTTGGGTCAGGGAGGAGGAGGAGGAGGAGGAGGAGGAGGAGGAGGAGGAGGAGGAGCAATGCATAAGTTTGATCTCTTAATAAACAGTATCCTCCTCCTCCTCCTCCTCCTCTTCCATATTCTGTCCTCCTCCTTCACTTAGCTTATTCCCCTCTTCTCTCTCTCTCTCTCTCTCTCTCTCTCTCTCTCTCTCTCTCTCTCTCTCTCTCTCTCTCTCTCTCTCTCTCTCTCTCTCTCTCTCTCTCTCTCTCTCTCTCTCTCATACCATCTCTTTCAGTCTCTTAATCTCCTCCTTATCCTCCTCAACAGTTGGTCTTCCTTCCTTCCTTCCTTCCTTCCTTTCCTCCTTCTTTCCTTCCTTTCTTTCTATTTCTATCTCCTTTTGTTCATTCGTTTCTCCCTTGTTCGTTTCTTCTTTCTTTTTTCTTTCTTCTTTCTTTCCTTCTTTTCTTTCTTTAACTCTCCTTGACATCTTTTCTATTTTTTAATTTCCTTTCCTCCTTTTCTTTCTTCAATGTTCCTCTGATTTCCCTCTTCTTTTTTTTATCCTTTTCTCCTTCTTCTTCTTCTTGCAATATTTTTCATTTCTCCTTTCTCATTTTATTCTTTCTTTTCAATTTTCTATCTTTTTTTTCTTTCTCGTCTTCCTTCCATTCTCAATAGTCTTTGCTTAAATTTACCTCTTTCCTTCTTTCCTTCCTTCCTTCTTTCCTTTCTTCCTATCTCCTTCCTTCCCTTCCTTCGTTTCCTACTGTCTTTCTTCTTCTTCCTTTTGCTTCTTTCTCTTCATTGTTTGTTTTTCTTTGTTCTCTTTCCTTTCTTCTTTTCTGTTTTATACGCATCAATTTTCTCGTTATGTTCCTGTCTGTCTGTCTGTCTGTCTGTCTGTTCTGTCTGTTTGTCTGTCTGGTCTCTGTCTGTCTGTCTGTCTCTTTGTCTGTTCTGTCTGTCTGTTCTGTCTGGTCTCTGTCTGTCTGTCTGTCTGTCTGTCTGTCTGTCTCTTCCTATCATTTTATTTCCTATATGTAATTCTCTTCTTCCACTTCTTCCATCACCCTCCTCCTCCTCCTCCTCCTCTTCCTCCTTCTCCTCCTCTTCCACCTCTTACATTGCTCTTCCTCTTCCTCTGCCACCTCTCAACCCACCATCCCTTCCTCCTCCTCCTCCTCCTCCTCCTCCTCCAGACAGTGATTTGAACGCGCCTCACCGCGGCCACAATGAAGTTTAAAGGAAGTTTTCTCTCGAGGCTAAAAATTTGATTTACTCCCGAATACAATATTTTTTTCTTTCATTTACTTTGGTCCGTGTGTGTGTGTGTGTGTGTGTGTGTGTGTGTGTGTGTGTGTGTGTGTGTGTGTGTGTGTGTGTGTGTGTGTGTGTGTTTCTGTGTGTTTCTGTGTGTTTCTCTCTCTCTCTCTCTCTCTCTCTCTCTCTCTCTCTCTCTCTCTCTCTCTCTCTCTCTCTCTCTCTCTCTCTCTCTCTCTCTCTCTCTCTCTCTCTCTCTCTCATTCCTATTTTTTTCCTTTTATCTTTTCTTGTCTTTTTTCTTCCTTTTTTCCTTTATGTTCTTTCTTAGTCCTCCTTTCCCTCCCTCCCTCAAACTTATCTTCTCTCCCTCTCTTTTCTTCCTTCCTTTATTCTTTTCTATCCCTCACCTTCTTCTCCCTTTTTTTCATTCCCTTTTCCTTCTTTTTTATCCTTCCTCCTACTTCCTCCATTCGTTCCTCCCTCCTCTCCCTCTCCTACTTTTCTCTCCCTTCCTTCCTTACTTTTTTTTCTCCTCCATCAACTTCAGGTTATTTCCTGTTCCTCCTTTTCCTCCCTCCCTTCTCCCTTCCACTCCTTCTCTCCCTTACTAACTCTCCCTTTCTCTCCCTTCCCTCACAGGTGGAGTCGCAGCATCAGTCGAGGAGATGAGCACGTGTGAGATGAGCGGGAGATGAAAGAGAAGAATGATGCTGAAGGAAGCTGCTCCCTGGACTTGAAGAAGGAGATAACTGTTCCCAAAAATTCAGTGTCACGCCACGATCTCATTCACTAAGACATTCATAACTACATTCATTCCTTCATTCATAAGTGTAAAAGTAATACTGGCTACTACTACAACT
>NC_066555.1:1242097-1244597 GCF_024679095.1 Eriocheir sinensis
TTTTTTTGGCATTCGTGTGGGAAGTATTCTTTGGGGCATTCGTGAGGGAAGTATTTTTTTTAGCATTTATAAGGGAAGTATTTTTCATTATTCGTGTGGGAAGTTTTTTTTTTTGGCATTCGTGTGGGAAGTATTTTTTGGGGGGGGCATTCGTGAGGGAAGTATTTTTTTTAGCATTGATGTGGTTTTTTTTTTAAGTATGCATGAAGTAAGATTTTTTCAGCATTCTACACGAAGCATTTTTTCTTTGCATTGCCGTAGGTAGCATTTACTTAGCATTGTTATTTATTCATTCTTTACAACAAAGGAGACAGCTCAAGGGCACAAAAAAAGGAAACAATAATAAAAAAAAGCCCGCTACTCGCTGCCCCTAAAAAGAATCCGAAGAGGTGGCCGAAAGGGGGGTCAATTTCGGGAGGAGGGGAAGTATTTTACAGTATCGGTGTGGGAGTTATTTTAACCATAGCCGCTGAAGCAAGGGTTGACTGATTGACATCTAGACAGTTCGTGGGGATAAAGAGCCAGTTTCACAGTTCCCCATGACGGGTTAGTAAGCTCCCAAACCAATACCAGAGCCTTCGAAATTTCCTTGTATAGTGACTGGTGTTTATATTTAACTTCACAAATTTGACGAAACTATACAGGAAAAGTCTTGTGTATTTAGTGTGGCATCGAAGACCTCACCATTTTGGATTGTATGGGATTCTATAGTTTGGTTCGGGCTGTTACGAAGCCACTGTGTTGGACTGTGAAATCGGCTCAAAGTCTTCGGCCACGCTATGATGGTTAGAGATTCTCAGCCTGTCTTCCCAGGATTCGAACCCGGGGACACTGGAATCGCCTCGTCTACATACTGACCATTCTGCCATAGCCTCTTCTTATAACTGTTTTTGTATGTTGTTTTGGAAGTCTTAATCATGTTCAGTCATGGTAAAAATAATCTTAGTCGTCCATTACACTAAAAACTTCCACAGCCTCTTCGGTAAACTCGGTTATTCAGTTTGCCTTAAAAAAAGTATTTGGTATTTTAAAGTATTCGTTGAAATATTATCCAGTTTTTTTCATCCCCTCCTCCTCCTCCTCCTCCTCCTCTATTATCTTCCTTCCTCCTCGTATTTCTCCTCCTCCGCCCCTCTCGTCTTCGTCTTCTTCTTTTCTTTTTTCTTCTTTTTCTAGTCCTTATTCTTCTTCTTGTTCTTCTTATTTTTGTTCCTGTTTTTATTCGTTTTCTTTTCTTCTTCTTTCCCTTTTTCTTCTTTTTCACCCTCTTCTCCTTCCTTTCTCTTCTCCTTTCCCTTCTTTTTTCTTCTTCTTTTTCTAGTCCTTATTATTGTTCTTGTTCTTCTTATTCTTGTTCCTGTTCTTCTTCTTCTTCTTCTTTTCCTTTTTCTTCTTCTTCACCCTCTTCTTCTTCTTCCTTTCTCTTCTTCCCCTCCTCCTCCTCCTCCTCCTTATATTCTTTTTCAATATTTTTTTCAGTTTTTAGTTTTAATTGAAATAGCTTTGGCAGTCATGTGGTGAGAGCTGATACAATAGCCACATTAGAGAAAAGCTAAGATACATTCATGGACAGCGATGTGGTTAGGTGGGGTTAGGTTCACAGGAGGTGCCTTGTATGGACCTACCTATAGGCCTCTTGCAGACTCCTTACGTTCTTATGTTCTAACTTTTTTTTTTTTACATCAACAAAAAGAGTACAAAAAAAGCCCGCTACTCGGCGCTCCTATAAAAGATAAAAGTAAAGAGTAGCCAAAAGAGAGGTCAATTTCGGGTTATACCATACGTGACGATGAGACGGAGATGAACACCGAGGCCAAGCGTAGCTACAGCGTATTCCTTATGTAGCGAAGAAGGAACAGAAAGAGATAGAAGAAGAGAAGGAAAAGAAGGAAGAAATCAAGGAAGCTATGTAGTGATTGTGTGTTTTTCTCTCCTCACACACACACACACACACACACACACACACACACACACACACACACTAGACGATCATAAAAGAAACACAGATCAATAGAAATGGAAAAGAAATCTGAGGAAGAATATCGAAACGAGGAGGAGGAGAAGGAGGAGGAGGAGGAGGAGGAGGAGGAGGAGGAGGAGGCTTAAGGTGAAGGATCAGCAAAACTTGGTGGACGAAGGATGAGAAGGAAGAGGCGAAGGAGAAGGAGGAGGAGGAGGAAGAAGAGGAGAAGAAAGAGAAGAATGATGAGATGAAGAGACGAAGAAGATGAAGAAGCAAAGGAGGAGAAGGAAGAGGAAGAGAAAGAAGGAAGAGAAAGACGATGATAAGTAAAGAAAAATAAGAAAAGAAAGGAGATATGAGAGACAGAAAAAGGAGAAGGAAAGAGGAAAGAAAGAAAAAAAGAAACTAAACAGAGATAAAAGAGAAAGGACGAAAAGGAGGAGAAGAAGAAAAGAATGAAGAGGAAAAGAAGAGAAGGAGAAGGAGAAAAAAAGAGAACAATGAACAAGTAAATAAAGATGAAAAGAAGAAAAGACT
>NC_066555.1:1249597-1257097 GCF_024679095.1 Eriocheir sinensis
CTGGCTACCGGGCGAAGGAGGACTCTGGCTACCGGGGGAAGGAGGACTCTGGCTACCGGGGGAAGGAGGACTCTGGCTATCTGGGGAAACCTGGGGAAGGTGAAGAGTGCCTACCTGGGAACACCTGAGCTCTGGCTACTGTGAGAATAAGACGACTGTAAAGCTTTCGTAACACCTCGATTAATATAACGTTCAGGTATTTCAAAAGGAGTCAGAAGAAGAACTATTTGTACCTGGGAACACCTGAATTTTGGCTACCTGTAATAATAAGCTGACTATAAACATTCGTAACACCTCAATTAATAGAGCGTTCAGGTATTTGTGGAGTCGTAAAGTACTCCCGCAGACAAGCCAGGGCGCAGTGATAGCTAAGGAGACGAAGATTTGCACCGCGACAACGCTCAATTTGGCACGATTCACGTCTCGCTATACCATCGTGCGGCGTGCAATCAGAGTGTCAGCGAGGAAGATGACGAGGAAGAGAAGAAGAAAAAGAAGAAGTAGACGTGGAGGAAGAAGAAGTCAGTGAAGAAGAAGAAAAAAAGATGATGATGATGAATATGATGATGAAAAAGGAGAAGTAGAAGAAGAAGAAAAGAAGAAAGAGAAGAAAAAGAAGAATCAGTAGACGTGGAGGAGGAAGAAGTAGAAATCAGTGAAGAAGAAGAAAAGATGATGATGATGATGATGATGAAAAAGGAGAGGAAAAGAAGAAAAAGAGGAAGAAAAAGAAGAATCAGTAGACGTGAAGGAAGAAGAAGTAGAAATCAGTGAAGAAGAAGGAAGTGGAGAAGAAGAAAAGATGATGATGATGATGATGAAAAAGGAGAAGAAGAAGAAGAAGAAGAAGAAAAGAGAAAGAAGAAGAGGAAGAAGAAGAAGAAATACGAAATAAAAAAGAAACTATAGCGAATCTTTAATGTTCTCGCGCTAAACCGCCTCCATCACCACCACCATCACCACTATCACCACCACTACCACCCGCATCACCACCACCACCACCACCCGCATCACCACTACCACCACCACCACTGCTACCACCTCCATCACCACTACCACCACCACCGTCACGACCACCACCATCATCGCCACCACCACCACGATCACCTCCATCATCACTACCATCACCACAACCACCACCATCATCACCACCACCACTTACAGTCAGAACACTTAGACAATACTTACAAAAAAAAACACTCAAGACACAACACATTATTTAGTTTCAGTCCCCGAAGAAGTAGTAGTAGTAGTAGTAGTAGTAGTAGTAGTAGTAGTAGTGGTAGTGACGATACTAATAAATATAAAAAAATAAGAACCAGATAAAATGAGATAAAAAAGAAAAAGAAAAGAAAACGGAAAAGAGAAAAAGAGACATTAAAAAATAGTTGAAAATCACAATTCAAGCATTTTGCATTTTTTTCTCTCTCTCAGCCAGCGGGCGACTGAAGACGAACGAACGAACACACACACACACACACACACACACACACACACACACACACACACACACACACACACACACACTGACCTCCTCCGTGATGCTCCGTGCCTCCTCCTCCTCTTCCTCTTCTTCTTTCTCCTCTTCTTCTTCTTCCTCTTCTTCCTGTTTGAGATGAGATAAAAAAAATAATGATAGCAAAATAAGAAGGATTGCTGTTAGAGAGAGAGAGAGAGAGAGAGAGAGAGAGAGAGAGAGAGAGAGAGAGAGAGAGAGAGAGAGAGAGAGAGAGAGAGAGAGAGAGAACAGAGAAAGGTTAAACACACACTAATTGATAATAATGAGTACAATATCTACCCCATCTATACATTCATTTAACTATCTATCCTTTATCTATTAACACATAATTATCAATCGCCTCTCATTGATCTATTCACTCCTTCATTGTTTATTTTCTCATTTATTGACGTCAAACTTAAGAAAAAATAAATAAAAAAAACAATAAATATAAATGAAAAAATAATACCTAATCATTTATCGAAGGTGAGTGAAGGTGAGTGAAGGTAAATCAAGGATGAAGTGGAAAAGTGAAATCATAGAGGCAGAGTCATCATTATCATCATCATCACCATCATTATCATTATCCATATCCTGTAGTGGACTAGTAAAGACTGAAGGTGATAATGATGGTGAAAATGATATCGAAGAAAAAATATGCAGGCAAAAGATTGTAAAAAAGAAGTAATACGTGAGAGCGCAGAGGAGGAAGAGAAGGAGATGGATTAATTAAGAGGAGGAGGAGAAGGAGTGGGTGGAGAAATATAATGATGATGGTGAAAATGATGATGAAGAAAGAATATACAAGCAAAAGAGTGTAGAGAGAAGTTATACATGAGAGTGCAGAAGAGGAGGAAGAGAAGGAGATGGATTAATTAAGAGGAGGAGGAGAAGGAGAGGGTGGAGACGTCGAGTTACCATCATCATCACCATCACGACCTATCATTATCCATTCATATCCTGGAGTGGACTAGTAAAGGCTGAAGGTGACAATGATGATGAAAATGATGAAGAAAAAAATATACAGTGTAAAAAAAGTTATACGTGAGATTGCAGAGGAGGAAGAGAAGAAGATGGATTAATTAAGAGGAGGAGGAGAAGGAGAGGGTGGAGAAGAAGAATGAAAAGTGGACGTTAATTAAAAGTGACTATTGAAAAAGTTGAAAATGGAGAAAACAACAACAAAAGATGGAATACGTGGAACAATATAATTAAAAGGGGGAATAAAAAGAGAAATAATGATTGACAAAGTTGCAGGTAGAGAAAAAATAATAATAAAGGGAAGTGGATCAGTGTAATTAAAAAGAAAAGTGGAGGTTAGAGGTAAAAACTGAAAGGAAAAAAAAGAAAAAGGAAAGGAAAGGAAAGGTAATTAAATGAAAGGTTAGGAAAGGAAAGTAAAGAAAGAAAAGGAAGAGAAATGAAAGACGAAGAAAGGACAAGGAAAAACAAGGAAAGGAAAGGAAAATAAATGAAAAAAAAACGAAAAAATAAAGAAAAGGAAAAAGTTGAAATTAGAAGAAATAAAGATTGAAAGAAGAGTTACAGATGGATGACAATAAACAATATAAACAAAACATGTAAAAACCCTGGAAAATGAAAGCTGAAAAAAAGCGAATGGGTGAGAAAATAATTATAAAGAAAAAAAAAGAGAAGAGAAAGATTAACCACAACATACTCAACCACAACCAAACAGAAACAACAAAGAAACCAAATCAACCCAACTTGTCAACCTATCCATCCATCAACCAACTAAAGAAAAAAATACATACAAAAAAAGAAGTAAAAAATGTCACCTCTTAATGAATGGCCGACACACCTATGCTCGTCCTAATTAATTTGTTGATAGGTAAACGCGGACAGGTGATGATGTGAGACAGGTGGTGATATTGATTAGTGTGTGTGTGTGTGTGTGTGTGTGTGTGTGTGTGTGTGTGTGTGTGTGTGTGTGTGTGTGTGTGTGTGTGTGTGTGTGTGTGTGTGAGGAGAAAAAAAACCCCACCCATTTCCTAATTCTTTTTGTTTGATCTCTTCCTTCTTTTCGTTCTTCTTTCTCTTCTTCTTTTCGTTCTTCTTTCTGTTCCTTCTCCTCCTCCTCCTTCTCGTCTACATATTCTTTTTCTTTATTTTCATCTTCATTTTCTTTTTCTTCTTTTCTCTTCAACCTGTCTCCTCCTCCTCTTCCTCCTTCTTTTCCTCATTCTATTCCACTTCCTCCTCCTTCTCCTCTTCTTTCTCCTCCTCCTCCTTCTCTTCCTCCTCCTCTTCCTCTTCCATACACGATAAAGGGCCAAATGTATTGACGATGAAAACAAATATTATTAAAGAGACACACACAAATTAATAAATGAATATGTAGCGGGTGTTACTTCGGGCAGTCTACTTTCTTAGTGCAGGGAAGGAAGAATGAAACTCCGCGGTGATCTGACGGCAACTGACTTATTAGCGAGAGACACAGCTATGTATAGGGCGCTACAGGATCAAGCATAGTTCCACAGCCACTCCGCCCCTCGTGAGTACTGGCTGTGGCCGTCTTGGATCTAGCGCTGGACTCCCTTCCCGCGTCTCGTGATTGGGTTGTTTGTGGCGAAGGCTGTCACAAATGAATAGATAAATCAATCGAGAGAAAATAAATAAAAAAGAACAATTTAATCGCCATTCCACTCTGGTAAATAATAATAATTGTAACGGAGTGATGTAAATATTTCCTTCCATATCATTATTATTATTATTATTATTATTATTATTATTATTACCACTGATATTAATAGTAGGGAGAGAGAGAGAGAGAGAGAATGACCTTTGACTTGACGAGTTAATGACCTGTCTCTCTCTCTCTCTCTCTCTCTCTCTCTCTCTCTCTCTCTCTCTCTCTCTCTCTCTCTCTCTCTCTCTCTCTCTCTCTCTCTCTCATTTGTATTTTTCTCACATTTAACATCTTTCTCTGTGTTAATGTTTCTCTTTAATTTCACGGAGGAGGAGGAGGAGGAGGAGAAGGAGGAAGAGGAGGAGGAGGAGGAGGAGGAAAAAGTAGGAAGGGAAGGAAAAGAGGTGGAGCGGAAAGGAAGGGAAGATGAGGCAGAAACGGAGACTGAAGAGGGGAAGAATTGAAGAAGGAGGAGGAAGAGGAGGAGAACAAGGAAGAGGAGCAGGAGGAGGAGGAGAGGAGGAAGAGTAGTAGTAGTAGTAGTAGTAGTAGTAGTAGTAGTAGTAGTAGTCGTTCCTCAGATGTTCGTGTTCATTAAGAAAACCAACAAAACAACATTGCAGTTCGTAGGCAAAGTTTACAATAACCTTCTGAAGCCTATGCAACAAAGTCCACGGAAAACATCAAAGTACAGTACACCGCCACAAGGTCTCGGGAAAAGTCGCGCCACGTTTAGCACCAGCAGCCTGAGCCACAGAGGATTATCAGCAGGATTACCACCAGATTCCCGCAACGTTCAGCGCCTACAGGACAAACGGTGTGTTACGGGCGGGCGTTACCTTGGTAGCGACGCGGTGAAGTCTACGGTCACGGCCAGCCACGTTTACATTACTCGACTCCTTCCGTGATGGACAATGAAAACACCTTCGATTGAATTCTCCCCAAAAGCATTTATTCTACGTCACTGCATTAGTCATGTGTCGGCAGGGCGGGCAAATGTACACGCTAGTCATTTTTCATATCATGGTGAGCCCTTTCGTCTTTCCCTGCCAGGTTTCCATTCCTCTCCGCTTCCCTGCCATATATCTGATTGCCGTAATAACATAATATCTGTATGCTTTTTGACAAGTAAAATAATTAATGCGAGGAACGAGGATTGAGTGAGCTGAAGTAATTAAAGAAACGTTTTTGCAATAGGGAACCCAGGAAACATGCATGTATGGCGTAGCACTCACGTCAATGCTTTCGGGCAGCGGTCAGCGTGCATACAGCCAGACGCGCGCCGCTCAAAATTTCCCTTACATCGCCTTTTATCGATAGTCCTGTTATAGTGTCGCGTTCAGGAGGCTTTTCGTTATACGGTGAATTGGTATATTTTGGTAGTTTCAATAACTTTTGCAAATAGAAATTATATGTATAAAGTGATATAAGCGTTCCGGAACTCTTCTTTCACGTGAATTCGTCATAGTATATATTCTGATGTTGTTTTAACAAATTTTGGCAAATATATTTGAGTTCTGCAATGAACTCTTGAGCTTAGTAGTGGCAGCTATAACTACATTTTTTATAAGAGGTGACCAGAAGGCAAATGATACAGAAACATGTAACATAAGAGCATGGGTGACTCTGACAGACATCCTCAAGGAGAGCGAGGAAAGAAATCCAGAGGACTGACACACGCCGCCGAGGCACCAACGGAACCCTTGGTGTGCGCAGCCTACAGTTACCGACATAACTCGCCCGTCAGCCTCGATACCGACCACCGACGTCAACCGCTCCGGGGACGCGTTGAGAGAGCAGCAATAACTTTAACGAATTACCAGTATTCTTACCTTTCTCTTCCCTTACTTGTTCTTCCCTTTCCTTCCCTTCCCTTCCCGTTCCTTTCCTTCTCTTCCTTAACCTGGTAGCTGCGGGGATCATGTTTCTTAGGTTAGGTTAAGTTAGGTTAGGTTAAAGGCCCCTCTAAGTAAAATAATGAGAAAGAATCATCACTCACGCAAACCATTTCATAATATATATTAACGCATGTGTGGTCAGTTTATGCATCATCTATTTTATGAGGTTTATATCATGGCAGAAATTTGGCCCATCGCTGGTACACGGTAAAGCCACAAATTTGGCTCGTCGCTGCTACAGGGTTAATTCCTGTTCCTTCCTTTATTTTAATTTGATGGAGTATTTGTATTCGCCATTCGTTTTGAAATCCATTCCAATACAGTATTTAGTATTATTTACGTCTGAGGAACACACACTTCAATCGGTTCACAACGCATTCCATTCCTTACTGCTGCTCCGCCACATTGCATATCACGGCACATTGAAATACCTTGCCATGCGTCCTAAAGAAAGGCAACAGTGAAATGCATGAATACTTTTGTAGTGAATTAGTAAATGAAGGTCAGACTCTTCTTTGTTGAGGTATATAAATAGATAAAAATTCAAATACGGGCATAAATAATACTAAATACTGTATTCGAATGTATTTCAAAACGAATGCCGAATACGAATACTCCATCTGTTTAAAGAATAGGAAGGGAAAGGATGGAAAAACGGAAGAGAATATTACAGAAAGGAAAGGAAGAGAAGGAAAATGGGAAAGGAAGAAAAAGAAAGGGATGGGAAGGACAGACAATGAAGGGAAGAGAAAGGTAAGAATACTTGTAAGAGGCAAAAAAGAAAATGGGAAAGGAGAGGAAGGGAAGAAAGAATGAAATAGCGGAGGAAGGAGAGAGGAGGAAAAGAAATGAAAGAGAAGGGAGAGAAAAGGAAGGAATGAAGAGGAAATGAATATGACAAACGGATGGAGAGAGAGAGAGAGAGAGAGAGAGAGAGAGAGAGAAAAAAGGAGGACGAAAACAAAAAGAAAAATAGAAAAATAAAGAAAATAAATTACGAAATAGGAAAACGAATGAAAAAAAAAGAAACGCCAAATTCTAGTAAAAAACAAATGAAAAGGAAAAAAAGCCATACAGAGAGAGAGAGAGAGAGAGAGAGAGAGAGAGCGAGGGGACAGGCGTGACATTTTACAATCCAAGTCTGGCTTTGCTTCAAACGTTACAATCAATACGCTCAAAAGATTACCGGGTATTGGGCCAAGTGACCTCTCTCTCTCGGTATGATTTTTTTTTTGCGTTTTTCCTTTTTTTCATTCGTTTTCCTTTTTCTTAAATTTTCTTTCTTCTTTTTGTCTTCGTGCTCCTTGTCTCTCTCTCTCTCTCTCTCTTGGTATGATTCTTTTTCCTTATTCAATTGTTTTTTTACTTGTCTAGAATTTGGCGTTTTTATTTCTTTTTTTTAATTTATTTTCCTTTATTTCTTTACTTCTTTTTTCTATTTTTTTTCTTTTGGCTTT
>NC_066555.1:1262097-1272097 GCF_024679095.1 Eriocheir sinensis
ACTTTTACGTACATGTGTGTCTATTACCGCCACATTCACACATACGCACATACATACTACACACGTACATACATACATACATATATCAACACATGGTTGTTTACTATATCAGCGTCGTAGGGTGGGAGCGGCAAAGCGTCCACCGGCGTATGCCCCCACTGATTGGTTGACCCACTATAAATTGACATTGCCACTATAAATTAAATTCGCATGCGTCACTAACAGGCTGGGATTGTCCAAGAGACCCCTCAAGAAAGCCTACCGTCATTATGGGCAGAACGTAAAAGAACTTATAACATAAAAAGACATTCAAAACAACGACCGTCATTATGGGCAGAACGTAAAAGAACTTATATCATAAAAAGACATTCAAAACAACGACCGTCATTATGGGCAGAACGTAAAAGAACTTATATCACAAAAAGACATTCAAAACAACGACCGTCATTATGGGCAGAACGTAAAAGAACTCATAACATAAAAAGACATTCAAAACAACGACCGTCATTATGGGCAGAACGTAAAAGAACTTATATCACAAAAAGACATTCAAAACAACGACCGTCATTATAGACAGAACGTAAAAGAACTCATAACATAAAAAGACATTCAAAACAACGACCGTCATTATGGGCAGAACGTAAAAGAACTTATATCATAAAAAGACATTCAAAACAACGACCGTCATTATGGGCAGAACGTAAAAGAACTCTAATCACAAAAAGACATTCAAAACAACGACCGTCATTATAGACAGAACGTAAAAGAACTCTAATCACAAAAAGACATTCAAAACAACGACCGTCATTATAGACAGAACGTAAAAGAACTCTAATCACAAAAAGACATTCAAAACAACGACCGTCATTATAGACAGAACGTAAAAGAACTTATATCATAAAAAGACATACAAAACAACGAAAATAAATCCAATGAGACAAACAGACATCACCATAACAGACATTCAGTAAAGGTATATAGAGGAAAAAAAAGAATACCACGAGAGGGCCACGCTTCACTGGACCGGTCATTCTGCCACCCTCGGCCCGGTATAGATAAAGTAACGGAGAGAAAGAGGCCCAGAGGAGCATCACGGGGAGACAATGAGGCGCGATTTAACCCTCCTCACACACAGGTTCTGATCCCATTACGGCCGCGGAACCTGATCAGTGAGTCGTTTTGTGTGGGAGTGTGTGTTTGACCCTCGACCTAAACAGCTGATTGTGCAGACTAAATGAGACACTACTATTACTACTACTACTACTACTACAACTACTACCACTACTACTACTACTACTACTGCTACTACTACTACTGCTGCTGTTACCATCGTGTGTGTGTGTGTGTGTGTGTGTGGGTGTGTGTGTGTGTGTGTGTGTGCGTTACGCGCGTCACTACGTATTCGCTGATCCTCCGCTTTGGCACGTGATCCGCTTTTGTTTAATACAGGAAACACTATCTTAATCTCTCTCTCTCTCTCTCTCTCTCTCTCTCTCTCTCTCTCTCTCTCTCTCTCTCTCTCTCTCTCTCTTCTTTAATATTTCCACGAGAGTAAAAACAAACCTTTGATAGTATTTTTTACGATGATGATAATAATAATAATAATAATAATAATAATAATAATAATAATGATTTCCGCGTTTTTCGTGTGTTTCTTTCTTTCTTTCTTTCTTTCACCAAACACACACACACACACACACACACACACACACACACACACACACAGTCACCAAACACACACATTATAAAAACCTCAAACCTCAAACTGACAAACTTTTACAAGCACTCCATATACAAAAAAAAAAAAAAAAAAAATACTGACGATATAAAATGGCAAAAAAAAAAAGAGAAAAATGGACTAACCGAATTATTAAAAAAAATGTAAAACGCACTAAATGATAACAAATAAATGAAAAAAAACGGACTAACTGGATAACTTAAGGAAAAACTCTTCTATGTATTGAAAGGAATGGAGAAAGGAGGAAAGGAAGGAAGAATAGGGGGGGAAGGAAAGGAAGAGATGAAAGAGAGATGGAGGAAAAGCAAGAGAGGGAGCGAGGCAGTTAAGAAGGAAAGTACGAAGAGGGATGGAGAGAAGAGAGAAAACGAGGAGAGAAGACAAACATTGATAAAAAAGAAGGAAGCTAAGAAGGAAAAGGGAAGAAATAGGAACGGGTAAGGAGGAAGGAAGGGAAGAAAGAAAAAAGGGAAGGAGGGAAGGAAGCAAAGAGGATATTAAGAGAGAGAAGAGAGAAATGGAAGAGATAGAAAACGAAGCAAAGAAGGAAAAGGGAAGAAATAGGAGCCGGGAAGGAGGAAGGAAGGGAAGAAAGAGAGACACAAGGGAAGGAGGTAAGAAGGGAAGGAAGCAAAGAGGATATTAAGAGAGAGAAGAGAGAAATGGAAGAGATAGAAAACGAAGGTAAGAAGGAAAAGGGAAGAAATAGGAGCCAGGAAGAAGGAAGGGAAGAAAGAAAGAAGGGAAGGAGGTAAAGAGAGAAGGAAGCAAAGAGGAAAGAGAAAAGTGGAAGAGACAGAAAACGAAGGAAGGAGATAAGATAAAGAGGAAAGAAAAAAAAGGCGGTTAGAAGTAAGGAAAGGAAGAAAGGGAGAGAGGAAAGAAAGGGAAGGAATGAAGGAAAGGAGGAGAAAAGAGGGACGGGAAAGAAAGCAGTAAAAGAAAGAGGAAAAGGAAAAAGAGGGAAAAAAAGAAAGGTGTTAGAAGGAAGGAAAGAAGGGAAGGAGAGAGGAAAAAGAGAGGGAAGGAATGAAGGAAAGGAGGAGAAAAGAGAGGGACGGGAAAGAAGGAAGCAGTGAAAAGAAAAGGAAAAGGAAAAAGAGGAAAAGGAAAGAAGGAAGGGAGAGAGGAGAGAGGGAAAAACGGGAGAAAGAGAAGGATAGAGAGGCCAAAAGGAAGGGAAGAGGGGAGAGAAAGGAAAGAAGGAAGGGAAGGAAGAGAACAAAATAACGGTAAGGATAAGAGAGAAGCAAGGAAGGAAGGAAGAGAAGGAAGGGAAAAAGAGAGAGAGGAGGGAAGGAGGAAAGGAGGGAGAGAAGGGCGAAAAAGAGAGGGAGGGAGAGAGAAGAGAGAAAGAGAGAAAATAAAGAAAAACAGCGGTAAGAAAGGAGGGAGAAGAGGGTGGGAGAAAAGAGAAGGGAGGAAGGCAGGTAAGAGAGGGAGAGAGGGAGGGAGGGAGAGAGATGGGAGAAAGGGAGAGAATAAAGAAAAAAATAAGAAAAGAAAGAAAAACAGCAGCAAGAAAGGAGGGAGGAAAGGGTGGGAGAAGAGAGAAGGGAGGAAGGCAGGTAAGGGAGGGAGAGAGGGAGGGAGGGAGAGAGATGGGAGAAAGGGAGAGAATAAAAAATAAGAAAAGGAAAGACAGCAGCAAGAAAGGAGGGAGGAAAGGGTGGGAGAAGAGAGAAGGGAGGAAGGCAGGTAAGGGAGGGAGAGAGGGAGAGAGAGGGGGAGGGAGAGAGATGGGAGAAAGGGAGAGAATAAAGAAAAAAATAAGAAAAGAAAGAAAAACAGCGGTAAGAAAGGAGGGAGATGAGGGTGGGAGAAGAGAGAAGGGAGGAAGGCAGGTAAGGGAGGGAGAGAGAGAGGGAGGGAGAGAGATGGGAGAAAGGGAGAGAATAAAGAAAAAAATAAGAAAAGAAAGAAAAACAGCAGCAAGAAAGGAGGGAGAAGAGGGTGGGAGAAGAGAGAAGGGAGGGACGGGAGGTCAGGGAGGGAGGAGGAGGAGGGAGGAGAGAGATGGGAGAAAAAAAATAAGAAAAGAAAGAAAACAGCAAGAAAGGAGGAGGAAAGGTGGGAGAAGAGAGAAGGGAGGAAGGCAGGTAAGGGAGGGAGAGAGGGAGAGAGAGGGGGAGGGAGAGAGATGGGAGAAAGGGAGAGAATAAAGAAAAAAATAAGAAAAGAAAGAAAAACAGCAGCAAGAAAGGAGGGAGAAGAGGGTGGGAGAAGAGAGAAGGGAGGGAAGGGAGGTAAGGGAGGGAGGGAGGGAGGGAGGGAGGAAGAATGAACGCCTTGCACCATTATGGGATTAGAGCGAGTGAGTCAAACGATTAGGATGGATTGCGGCAGACGCTTTCTTTACGCCCTCTCTCTGTTGGTGTATTATTTTTTTTTCTATTTACTCTTCTCTTTTAATCTTCTTCTTCTTCCTCTTCCTCCTCCTCTTGTCTTCTTTTTCTTCTTTATTATTTTCTTTATTTCTTTTTCATTTTTTTTTCTTCTTGTTCTTCTACATCTTTTTTCTTCTTCCTCTTTTTCTCTTACTTTTTTTTCTTCCTCTTCATTTTCCTCCTCTTTTTCCCTCCTCCGTATTTTCCATCTTCTTACTTCATTTCCTCCTCCTCCTTCTCCTCTTCCTCTTCCTCCTCCTCCTCCTCCTCTACTTTTATGCAATTAATCTTTTGTAATTATTTTCTTTTACGAGTGGATGATGATGATGATGATGATGGTGGTGATAATAATAATAATAATAATAATAATAATAATAATAATAATAATAATAATAATAATAATAATAATAATAATAATAATAATAATAATAATAATAGTAATAATGATAACAGTAATACTTGCAACAACAACAACAACAACAACAACAACAACAACAACAACAACAACAACAACAACAACAACTTACTTAAACATGAATAATTTGACACTAATTTATAAAGGGAAAAAATAGCTCCCTTCCCTACGGTCCCTTTCGTTTTCCTTCCCTTCCCTCCCTTTCCTTTCCCTTCCCTTCCCTTCCCTCCCTTTCCCTTCCCTTCCCTTCCCTTCCCTCCCTTTCCCTTCCCCTTCCTTCCCTTCCCTATTCTTTCCTTCCCCTTCCTTCCCTTCCCTTCCCTTCCCTTCCCTTTCCCTTCCCTTCCCTTCCCTCCCTTTCCCTTCCCTTCCCTTCCCTCCTCTTCCTTTTGCTTCTCACCCCTACCCTTCCCTTCTCTTCGCTTCCCTTCCCTTCCTTTCTCTCCCCTTCCCTTCTCTCCCCTTCCCTTCCCTCCCTTTCCCTTCCCTCCTCTTCCTTTTTCTTCTCACCCCTACCCTTCCCTTCTCTCCTCTCCTCTTCCATTCCATTCCATTCCTTCCCCATTCTTTCCCTTCCCTTCCCTTCCCTCCCTTTCCCTTCTCTTCTTTTCCCTTTCCTTCCCTTTCGTTCCATTTTCTTCGCTTTCCTCCCTTTCTCTTATCCTCTATCTTATTTTCTCCACTTCCCTTTCATTCCTTTCTATTATATTCTCCATTTTTTCCCTTCCTTTCTTTCCCTGCTCTTCACTTTCTACTCTTTTCCATCTCACATTCCAACCCTATCTCTCTTTCCTCCTCTCTCCCTCCTCCTCCCCTTCCTTTACCCCTTCATATCTCTCTCTCTCTCTCTCTCTCTCTCTCTCTCTCTCTCTCTCTCTCTCTCTCTCTCTCTCTCTCCCTTCATTCCCGAGAGAGAGCAAGTGAGTAAGACAGACAGACAGGCAGACAGAAAAAGACAGGCAGACTGACGGGTATAGAAATGACACACACACACACACACACACACACACACACACACACACACACGCACGGAGAAAGACTGACAGCTACTATATATGTGATTGCGAACAAACACACACACACACACACACACACACACACACACACACACACACACACACACACACACACACACACACACACACACACACGGCAATACTGTCCCCCCAAAAATATGTATCCGAGGTTTCAGAAAGTATTTAAACAGAAAACTGATAAAAAAAAAACAAATAAAACATGAACGGAAAGAAAACTGTTTTACGAGGCGCGAAAACTCAAACGGGAAACTAAAATATTATATGAGACTTAGAAAATTATTAAAGAAAATGAAAAAAATACACATTGGGTGAAAATAATTGAAGGGAAACAAAAAATAATGAAGAAAAACTAGAACTTAGAAGACCCACTAAAATATCGTTAAAATATAAATAAAATAAAAAAAATTACAAACATCTAAAAACAAAGAATGAAAAAATAAAGGAGAGCAGAAGAAAAATAAGAAAAATAAGGAAAAGAAAAAAAGAATAAAATCATGAAAAGGTGAATAAAAAAGACAAATAGTAAATGAGGAAAAATAAACAAAAAGAAAAAAGAAATTAAAAGAAGGAAAACAACGAAAAAAGAAGAGAATGAGTAAACAAAAAGAAAAAAACAACCAAACAAAGAAAGGAGAATAAATAAAACTAAAAACACACAACAACAAAAAAACAATCAAAACAAACAAACAAACGAACGGACGAACACAAGTCGAAGCGGAACAAAACAAAGTGGATGAAAATGTCACGCGAACGTCAAACAAACAATCAATAAAAAAAAGAAAAAAAAAGCAAGCGACGAACGTGACTGAACGAAGCGGAAAACAGGAAACTTAAACACGACGATCAAGGAAAAAAGGAAAATAGGAAAAAAAGGATTATAAGAAAAAAAGAAAAGGAGAGGAGGAAAAATAAATTACTTTCCTTCTCAATTTCAAGTCAGTCAGTCAATCAGTTAGTCAGTCAGTCAGTTAGTCAGTTAATCAGTCAGTGAATCAGTGAGTCAGTCAGTCATCAAGGCAGTCAGTCACTTTTTTTTGGTCCTCGGTAATAGTCTCTCTCTCTCTCTCTCTCTCTCTCTCTCTCTCTCTCTCTCTCTCTCTCTCTCTAACCATGTCGTGAACCTTCATTCTCTTGAGTGCTCACAGAATATGGAGGAGGAGGAGGAGGAGGAGGAGGAGGAGGAGGAGGAGGCGTGTTGTGGAGGTGGAAGAATGAATGAAAGAGGTGAAGACAGCTGAGGAAGAGGAAGAGGAAGAGGAAGAGGAGGAGGAGGAGGAGGAGGAAGAGGAGGAGGAGGAAGAGGAGGAAAGAGAAAGAGGTTAAGAGAGAGAGAGAGAGAGAGAGAGAGAGAGAGAGAGAGAGAGAGAGAGAGAGAGAGAGAGAGAGATATAGAGAGCGAACGAGAGAGAGAGAGAGAGAGAGAGAGAGACTTTGAATAAGCTCCATCAAACCTGTTTTTTACGCGCCAAAAATGTGGGGGAGTGTCATCACGTGAGAGAGAGAGAGAGAGAGAGAGAGAGAGAGAGAGAGAGAGAGAGAGAGAGAGAGAGAGAGAGAGAGAGAGAGAGAGAGAGAGAGAGAGAGAGAGAGAGAGAGAGAGAGAGAGAGAGAGAGAGAGAGAGAGAGAGAGAGAAAAGAGACAGATGGACGGACAGGCAGGCAAGCGAGCGAGCGAGCGTATAAACACACACACACACACACACACGCACACACACACACACACACACACGCACACACACACACATATCGAGATCGAGAAAGATTATGGTGCGAAAAAAAAAACATTAAAAAACAAACAGGAAAAAATAGAAAATAAATAAAAACGGAGGCAGGAAAAAAAGAAAAAGGGAAAAAGAAAAGAAGGAAAAAAGGAAAAAAAGGGAAACACGTCGCACGCAAAACTTTTCGAAATAAATAAACCCAAAAAAAGGAGGAAGGGGAAAAAAAAAGGTCAGAATGAATCACTCACTCACTCGCTTCCGTTCATGAGTTTCTTTTTTCTATTTTGGTTCTTTTTTTTCTTTTTGTTTCTTTTGTTTTGTATTTCAGTGTTTCTTTTCTTCATTGTTTCTTTTACATTTTATTTCTTTCTTGTTACTTTTTTATATTTTTTCTGAGTTTTTTTCTTTTTTATTTATTTTTCTGTTTTCTTTTTTGTTTTTTTTTTCTCTTTCCTTATTTTCGTTTCTCTATTCCTAGTTTGTCTTTTTTTTATTGTATATTTGTTTTTATTTTATTTTCGTTGTTTCTTATTTTTCAGTTTTATTTTAGTTTTTTTTTGTTTCTTGTTTGTCTTTTCTTAATTTTTTTTTCTTTTTTTTTTCAGCTTGTTTTCTTATTTCCATTTTTCACTTTTTTTGTTGTTTTTTTTCTCATTTGTTTCATTTTCATTTTTTTCATTGCTACTTCTCTTTTCTATATTTTGTTCCTTTCATTTCCTTTTTCTTCTTCAATATTTTCTTTTTTTTCATTTTCTTTTTCATAATTTCTTTTCTTTTTTTCGTTTTCTCTTTAATTCACTTTTCTTTCATTCAGTTTTTTTTTCACTCTTTCCTTCATCTTCATTTTCCTGTTTTTTTTTCATTTTCATTTCCATCGTTAGTTTTTTTTTTAATCTTTTCTCTCTTTTTCTTTTTCTCTTTAATTCACTTTTCTTTCATTCAGTTTTTCTTCATCTTTATTTTCCTGTTTTTTCTTCATCTTCATTTCCATCGTTAATCTTTTTTTACTTCTTCTTCAATTCGTTATTTTTGATTTCACTTTCTCTCTCTTTATTCAGTTTCTCTCTTTTTATTTCTTAACAAAAAAAATAAAGAATTAAAAAAAAACGATTAAATAAAGAAGGAAATAAAATGTTTAGTAATATGTATTCCGGAGGGGAGGGGGGGGAGAGAGAGAGAGAGAGAGAGAGAGAGAGAGAGAGAGAGAGAGAGAGAGAGAGAGAGAGAGAGAGAGAGAGAGAGAGAGAGAGAGAGAGAGAGAGAGAGAGAGAGAGAGAGAGAGAGAGAGAGAGAGAGAGAGAGAGAGAGATTTTAAACGTATAAGCAAATTTTGACTCCCTTCCCTGATCGCTTTTTTTTTCTCTTCCCTTCCTCTCTTCATTTATTCTCTTATTCCTCCTCCTCTTTCTCTTTTTTTCTTCCTCTCCTCTTTGCAAACTTCCTCCTTCGCATTCCTTCTTCTTTTTCATTCTTCTCTCTTTTTCCTTCTTTATTTTTCTCTTGCCTCTCTTTCCCTTTTTCCTTTTTTATGCATTTCTTTCTTCACATTCCTTCTACATTTTCTTTTATTTCCCTCATTTCTTTATTTTATTTTATCTCGCCTTTCTTTCTTCCTCCTCACAATTTTTTTCAGTGTCTTCTTTTTACTCTTCTCATTCCTTCTTCTTTCCCTTTTTTTTCTTTTATCCAGCTCTCTTTATTTTTCTCTTCCGCGTCTTTCTCACCCTCCACCTCTCTCGGGAAGGGGAAGACAGAGAAAGGGAGGGAACGGGAAGGGAGGAGGGAGTACAGGCGTAAGTTAGTCAGTAGGCAGGAAGGGAGAGGTTTAAGGAAAGGTGTCGGAAGGGAGAGGAAGGTAAGGTAGGAAGGAAACGGGAGGTAAGGTAAGATAAGGTAAGGTAAGGGGAGGTAAGGTAAGGAAAGGAGGTAAGGGGAGGTAAGGAAAGAGGAGGTAAGGTAAGCGAAGGTAAGGTAGGAAGGAAAGGGGAGGTAAAGTAAGGTAAGGTAAGGTAAGGTAAGGGGAGATAAGGAAAGGAGGTAAGGTAAGGTAAGGTAGGAAGGAAAGGGGAGGTAAAGTAAGGTAAGGTAAGGTAAGGTAAGGGGAGATAAGGAAAGGAGGTAAGGTAAGGTAAGGTAGGAAGGAAAGGGGAGATGAGGAAGGGTGTGAGAAGGGAGAGGAAGGTAAGGGATGGGATGCTGGGTAGATAGATATATAGGAAAGGGGAGGGGAGGAGAATGGTTGAAGGGAGAGGATGGGAAGAGAAGGGTGAGGGGTAGGTTGGTAGCGAGGAAGGGGGTTGAGGGAGGGGGCAGGAGGAAGGAAAGGGAGAGGGAAGGAAAAGGAGGGGAGAGGAAAGGGAGAAAGGGAGGTAAGGAAGGGAAGGGAGAGGGAAGGGAGAGGGAAGGAAAAGGAGGGGAGAGGATAGGGAGAAAGGGAGGTAAGGAAGGGAAGGGAGAGGAAAGGAAAGGACAGGGAAGGGAGACGGATCGGAAGGGAGATGAAGGTAAGGGAGTCAAGGATAGATAGGTATGTAGGAAGGGGGTTTAAGGGAGGGGTAAGGAAAGGCAAGGGAGGGTAAGGGAGGGAGGTAAGGAAGGGAAGGGAGAGGAAAGGAAAGGACAGGGAGGTGAGAAGGATCGGAAGGGTGATGAAGGTAAGGGAGTCAAGGGTAGGTAGGTACGTAGGAAGGGGGTTTAAGGGA
>NC_066555.1:1284597-1287097 GCF_024679095.1 Eriocheir sinensis
AAATTTGTATCATATAACCAGGAAGGCAAAGAAGAGGTGAAGGAAGAGGAGGAGGAAGGGATGAAGAGGAAATAGCAAGAAGGTGGAAGAGAAAAAAATAATGATAACTATGAATGAATAGAAACGTGGAATGAACGAAGGAAGAAGAGGGAGAGAAGGAGGAGGAAGAAGATTGTGTAGAAAGGAGTTAACGATAGAAGGAGGAGGAGGAGGAGGAGGAAAAAGAAAGCAGAAATGGAAAGTAGAAGAAGAAACGAGTAGAAAGGAGAATTAAAAGAGAAATGAAAACTATGAACAGAGAAGAAGAGTAAATGACGGAAATAGAGAAAGAGAGAAGAAAATTGAGTAGAAAAGAGATTGAGAATGAAAGAAAAAGAAAAACAAAGAAAAAAATGAGTGAGTAGAAGGAGAAACGAAGGGAAAAGAGAGAATAATGAAAACAAAGGACAGAGAACTGGAATAAAGGACGGAAGAAGAGAAAGAGAAAGAGGAGGAAGAAGAAGAAGGAGAGGAGATAGGGATTAAGGACAAAAGGAGGGAGTAAACATAAGAAGAAGAAAGAGATAAAAGAAGAGAAGGAGGAGGAAGAAGAGGAGGAGGAGGAGGAAGAGGAAAGCGATGAGTTGACAAGAGGAAGGGAAGAGAAGAGGAGGAAGAAGAGTACGAGGGTAATGATTCAAGTGGTTACCAAAGAGAGGAAAGAGAAGGAGGAGAAGAAGAGGAGGAGGAGGAGGAGGAGGAGGAAGAGAAGGGAAATGAAGATGGAAGAAAATATGTGAACGAGAATGAGAATAAAGATGTGAAGGAAAAGAATGAAGAAAAAGAAGGAAAAAGAAAAAGGAAAATGAAAAGAAAAAGAGGAAGAAAAGAAGAAAAAAGAAGAACCGATAAAAAAAATAAGAAAAAGAAGAAGAGGAAGGGGAAGAAGGGATGACTAAGTATAAGAAGATGAAGTAGGACTAAGAGGAGGAGGAGGAGGAGGAGGAGGAGGAGGAGGAGGAGGAGGAAGAGGCTCAGGTGGTGCGAGGAAGCGTCACCATGTACCTCGACTCCCTTGAGGAGGAGGAGGAGGAGGAGGAGGAGGAGGAGGAGGAGGAAGAGGAGGAGGAGGAGGAGGCGATATATTGCTGAACGCGTCTACACATTAGGTTATCAGGTGGTAGTAGTAGTAGTAGTAGTAGTAGTAGTAGTAGTAGTAGTAGTAGTAGTAGTAGTAGTAGTAGTAGTAGTAGTAGTAGTAGTAGTATTTATCACAACCACAATAATAATAATAATAATAATAATAATAATAATAATAATAATAATAATAATAATAATAATAATAATAATAATAATAATAATAATAATAATAATAATAATAATAATAATAATAATAATAATAATCGAAAAAAAGAGAAAAAGAAAGACGAAAAAGGAAGAGAAAAACAATGGAAGAATAGAGTCAGACAAAGGGAGAAGGAGGAAGAGGAAAACGGAAGGGAGAGAAGAAAAGAGAGAAGAGAGAAAAGTAGGGAGAGAAGGGATGATATTGGAGGGGAATAACAGAGGGAGGGAGAGAAGGAGAGAAAGCGTGAGGGAGAGAGGAAAACTGGGTGAGAGGAAGAAGGGAGAGAGAGAAGGGGGGGAGGGAGAGAAGGGAGAGAGAGAGAGACAGAAGCGGGAGAGTGGGAGGGAGGAAGAGGGGAAAATTAGGTGAGGGGAATGAGGGAGAGAGGATGGAGAGAAGGAAGGGAGTGAAGAAGGGGGGAGGGAGAGGGAAAGAGGGAGGGAGAGAACCGATATTTTGATGATCTTTCATTTATATATTAATAGGCGATTGAGAGGGAGGGAGAGAGGGAGGGAGAGAGGGAGGGAGAGAGGGAGGAAAGGAAGAAGAATTGGAAAACGAGGTAGTAAGGACGGTAGGATGAAGAATGGAGAGGAGGAGGAAGAGGAAGAAGAGGAGGAGGGAGCAGAGGAAGGAAGGGAGAAAAGAGTAAATGAAGGAAGGGAGGAAATATGAAAGGAAAGGAGAAAGAAGGTGGAAAGAGGGAGAAGAATGAGTTGAGAAAAGGGAGAGAGGATGAGGGAAAAGAAGAAAGGGAAGGAGGAAAAATTGTGCAAAGGGAGAAGAAAAGAGGAAAAAATTAGGTAAAAAAGGAAAAGAAAGGAAGAAAAGGAGACAAAAATATGAAGATGAAAAATAAAATAAAATAAAAGACGAAACTAGAAACGAGGGAAAAAATTAGAAAAAGTAGGAAAAAAGGAAAAGAGAAGGAAATAAAAAGAGAAAAGGAAAAGAGGAAAAAAAGAAGAAAAAGACAAGGGAATGCGGGAAGCAAAGAGGAAGGAATGCAACAGAGAGAGAGAGAGAGAGAGAGAGAGAGAGAGAGAGAGAGAGAGAGAGAGAGAGAGAGAGAGAGAGAGAGAGAGAGAGAGAGAGAGAGAGAGAGAGAGAGAGAGAGAGTAAACACGGATAATATCTTTTATTCTCTCTAGTGGAACGGAAAATGAGTTGAAA
>NC_066555.1:1294597-1297097 GCF_024679095.1 Eriocheir sinensis
CCTTCCTATTCTTATTCTTATTCTCATTCTCATTGCTATTATTATGTTCATCATTTCTCATCTATCTCCCTTACTTTCTTCCTCCTCCTTCTCTTCCTCTTTCTTCTTCTCCTATTCCTTCTTTTCCTTCTTCCATTCTTCCCTTCTTCATTTTCCTCCATTTCCTTATGTGTCTTTCAACCTAACCACCACCACCACCACCACCACCTTCCTTTCCCTCCCTCCCTCCCTTTCTCTCCCTCCTCCTCTCCCTTCCCTCCCTCCCTTCCTCTCCCTTCCCTCCCTCCCTCCCTCCATAATCAAGACACAGGGTGACACTGAATATTATGTCTATAATATAATGCATTATTAACAATAGGCTCCCTAAACTCCCTTCCTCTCTCCCTCCCTTTCCTCCCTCTCTTTTTTATCTACCTTTCTTCTCTCCTTCACCTTCCTACGTTTTTCCCTTCCTCCCTTTCTCTTCTCTCCTCTTTTTATCTTCTTTTTTTCTTTCCATTACTTTTCTACGCTTTTTCCTCCTTTCCTTTCCTTTTCCTTTTTCCTTCTCTGTCTATCTCCTTTCCTTCTCTTTTTTACGTTTCTAAGCTCTTTCTTTCTTCCTTCCCTTCTCTCTTTTCACTTTTATCTCCCTTCCTTCCTTCCTTTCCTTCACTTCTTTTTTTATCTCCCTTTCTTTTATTCTTTACCTTCCTATTCGTTTTTCCTTCCCTTCTCTTTCATTCCCTCATTCTCTTCTTAGTTCCCTCTCTTCTTTTCTTTATCTTCCTACTCTTTTCCCCTCCCTTCCCTTTCCTTTCCTTATCTCCTTCCTTCTCATTTCATCTCCCTCTCTCCCTTCCCTCCTCTTTTCTTCTCTTCTTCCTATCTAGTTTCTCTTTCTCCCCCTCTTCCTCTTCTTTTACTAACCCTCCCCTTCCTTATCTCCCTTTCCTTCTCCCTTATTTGCCCTTCTCCTCACCTTCCCTTCTCTACAGTCACTCACCATCCCTTCCTTCTCCTCTTCCTTCCCCCTTTCTTCACTCTCCCCCTCCAAATCTCTCTCTTTTCTCCCTCCCCTCTTCCTCCTTTTATTTCCTCCTTCCTTCTCTGTTCCCTCCAATCCTTCCCTTCCCCCTTCCGTCTCTTTTCCTCCATCTTTTCTTCCCTATCCTTCTCCACTCCCCTTCCTCTCACTCCTCCCCTACCCTCCTCTTCCTCCTCCTTTTCCCTTCCCTCCTCTCCCATCTCCCCCTCCACCAGGTATAATCAGGGCGTCAGATAAACTGCCCCGCGGCGCCAGGTAACGCGCGACACACCTGTGATTAGCACGAGATGTGTTGTTACCTGTTTGGGACGCGGCGGCGACGGGGCAGGAGGGAGGGAGAGAGGGAGGGAGGGGGTGGAGGGTGGGAGGAGAGGATGGGAGTGAGGAAGAGGGAGATATAGAGGAAGGGAAAGGGAGGAAGGCAGGATGGGAATGGTAGAGATAAAGGAAGGGAGGGAGGTAAAGGGAGAGATGGAGGAAGAGGGAGAGGTAGGAAGGAGGGAGAGAGAGAGAGAGACGGAGGGAGGAGGGAGAAAAGGAAGGAAGGAGGAAGACTGGGTGAGGGAGAGATAAAGGAAGGAAGGGAATAAAGAAGAGGGAGAAACAGAATAAGGGAGGGAGAAAGTTAAAGGGAGAGAAATAGAAGGAGGAGGAGGATTGATGGAAAGAGAAAGCGAGAGAGAGAGAGAGAGAGAGAGAGAGAGAGAGAGAGAGAGAGAGAGAGAGAGAGAGAGAGAGAGAGAGAGAGAGAGAGAGAGAGAGAGAGAGAGAGAGAGAGAGAGAGAGAAATGGTTAGACAGAGATGCAAAAGGTAGAAGGAAGGAAGGAAGGAAGGAAGGAAGGGAAGGAAAGAAGGAAAAAAGGAAGATAAAAACTGTAACATGATAATCCTACATACAAAAAAATAAAAAATAAAATAAAATAAACAAAAAAAAACTTATAATAAACAAAAAAATACAGTTCTTGAGATATTAGTGAGTGTGTGTGTGTGTGTGTGTGTGTGTGTGTGTGTGTGTGTGTGTGTGTGTGTGTGTTTTCCTCCTCCTCCTTCTTTATCTCTCTCCTTTTTCTTCTTTTCTTGTTTTTTTCCTCGTATTTTATTTTATTTATTTTTCCTCCTCCTCCTCCTCCTCCTCCTCCTCCTCTCCTTCTTCTTCCCTTCTTTCTTCTTTGTTTATTTTCCCTTCCTTTCCCTCTTCTTTTTTTTACATATATTTCGTTTCCAGTTTTATTTCCTTTTCAATATTTAGTTTCTTTCCATCATATCTCTCTCTCTCTCTCTTCCACCCTTGCTCATCTTTCATACTTTATTTTTTTTAAATTCTTTACAGCCTCCTACTCCTCCTCCTCCTCCTCCTCCTCCTCCTCCTCCTCCTCCTCTTTCTTCTCCTCCCACGCCTTTATCAATTTTTTAGTTTCCTTCCTTCTATTCTCCTTCCTTCCTTCCTTCCATCCATCCTTCCTTCCTTCCTC
>NC_066555.1:1304597-1307097 GCF_024679095.1 Eriocheir sinensis
ATGGATAGGAAGGAAGAAGGGAGAGAAAGGGAGAGAAAAACGAAGGGAGAGATTGAAATTATGGAAGTAATGGCGATGGGGAAGGATTAGGGGGGGAGGAGGAGGAAGAGGAGGAGGAGGAAGAGGAGGACGAGGAGGAGGAGGAGGAAGAGGAGGAGGAGGAGGAGGAGGAGGAGGAGGAGGAGGAGGAGGAGGAGGAGGAGGAGGAGGAGGAGGAGGAGGAAATGCAACAGAAGTCCTCATAACCTCAACTATAAATTATAATGTCCTCGTATCTTATCTCCACAAACCTCCTCCTCCTCCTCCTCCTTCTCCTCCTATTTCATCTCCTCCTCCTCCTCCTTCATCTCCTTTCGTCATCTTCGTACTCGTTTACCTATTTCTTTCCTCTCTCTCTCTCTCTCTCTCTCTCTCTCTCTCCTCTTCTTTTTCCGTCTTTTTTTGGGGGGGAGAAAATAACAGGGAGAAGAAATATGGAGGAGGAAAGAGAAAGAGGAGAGAAAGAAAGGAGGAGAAAGAGGGAGGAGAATAATAAAAGGGTTAGTGAGGAGGGGGGGAAGAAAGGGAGAAGAGAAAGGGAGGGAGGAAGGAAAGGGAGAAGAGAAAGGGAGGGGGAAGGAAAGGGAAAAGAGAAAGGGAGGGAGGAAGGAAAGGGAGAAGAGAAAGGGAGGGAGGAAGGAAAGGGAGAAGAGAAAGGGAGGGAGGAAGGAAAGAGAGAAGAGAAAGGGAGGGGGGAAGGAAAGGGAAAAGAGAAAGGGAGGGAGGAAGGAAAGGGAGAAGAGAAAGGGAGGGAGAAGAAAACACAAAAAGAGAAAAGGAATGAATGACAAGAAGATAAGAGAAAAAGAAGAGGCAAACGTAAGAGGAGAAAGGAGAAAGGAGGAGAAAGGAGAAGAGAGTGAAAAGAAAAGGGAAAAGAGAAAAGAATGACGAGAAGAAAGAAAAAAGAGGCAAACGAAAGAAGAGAGAGGAGAAAGGATGGAGGAGAAAGGGAAGAAGAAGAGGAGGAGAAGAAGAAAAAGAAGGAAACCAGAAAAACAAAAAAAAGAGAAACTAAAAACATAAAAAAAATTAAAAAAAGTAAAGGAAAGAAGAAAACAAGAAGAAAGTAAGAAGGGGAATGTAGAGAAAAGAAGAAAAAGAGGGGGGGAAGAAGGGGGTGAGAGGAGGGTGAGGAGGAGGAGAAGGAGGCGTAGGGGGAAATGGGGGGAAGGTAAAACAACCCTCAACCTGGAAATTATGAAGCAGAATTGTCGGCTCAGGTTACGGCGGCGAGGAGTGAGCTCAGAAACCGGGCAAGTATTAGTGGGGGAGGGAGGGAGGGAGAGGGAAGGGGGGGAGGGAGGGAGTAAGAGAGAGAGAGAGAGAGAGAGAGAGAGAGAGAGAGAGAGAGAGAGAGAGAGAGAGAGAGAGAGAGAGAGAGAGAGAGAGAGAGAGAGAGAGAGAGAGAGAGAGAGAGAGAGAGAGAGAGAGAGAGAGAGAGAGAGAGAGAGAGAGAGAGAGAGAATAAAAGAGAAGGAGAGAGCAAAGGAAGATAGAAAGAGCGAGAAATAAATAGACAGAGAAAAAAATGAGAAAAAGAGAAGGAAAGAAAAAAGAAAGGAGGGAAGAAAGAGACAGAAAAGAAAGAAGAAAGAAAGAAAGTAAGAAAGAGAAAGATAGAGACAGTGAGAGAGAGAGAAAGAAAAAGAGAAAAGGGGGAGAGGGAGAGAGAGAATGTATCATAACTCCTTAATAATAATAATAATAATAATAATAATAATAATAATAATAATAATAATAATAATAATAATAATAATAATAATAATAATAATAATAATAATAATAATAATAATAATAATAATAATAATAATAATAATAATAATAATAATAATAATAATAATAATAAAGTGTGCGAAAAAAAGAGAAAAAGTAAGAAGAAAGGGAAGGAAAAGAATGAAAAAAATGAAAAGAGAAAGAAAAAAGAAGAGAAAAAGATGAACGTTTAACTATGTATGTATGTATGTATGTATGTTTTTAGCTGTGTGTACTTTATCTGTGTATGTGTGTATTTTTTTTTTGCTGTGTATGATAAGTATATTTAGCCGTATGTATGTAGTTACTTTTAAATATACAACAACTACTACTACTACTACTACTACTACTACTACTACTGCAACTACTAACCCAGATATACACACACACACACACACACACACACACGGGATCCTCAAGACGGGCACTCTTTATTCGTCTAATCAACCTTCGTGAATGCCCGTGAGAATTACATTAATATTCATAAAGTGATTCACCCGCCCGTGTGTGTGTGTGTGTGTGTGTGTGTGTGTGTGTGTGTGTGTGTGTGTGTGTGTGTGTGTGTGTGTGTGTGTGTGTGTGTGTGTGTGTGCTCAGAGATAGAGATAAATATATGCAATTTCACAAAAGTATGAGAGAGAGAGAGAGAGAGAGAGAGAGAGAGAGAGAGAGAGAGAGAGAGAGAGAGAGAGAGAGAGAGAGAGAG
>NC_066555.1:1309597-1317097 GCF_024679095.1 Eriocheir sinensis
GAGAACTTGGTAAATTGACATAGATAGACAGATATTAAGATAGACAGGGAGACAGATAAATAAATAGCTAGAAAGAGAGATAGGAAGACAAATAGATAGACAGATAGACAGAGTGACTAGAGAAACTGATAGACGTAGAAATTAGTAGATAGACTCAGCTGAAATTTTGTATATGAACAATAGATAAATAAAGCCATATAGACAGATAGACAGACAGACAGAAAAACAGGAAGGCAGAAGTATAGACAGACACAGGTTGATTTGAGAGAGGAATTGATTGACGTAGAAACTGGTTGATAGATATTGGTGAAATTTTAAATATGAGAAGTAGATAAATAGATAGACTGATAGGAAATTAGATAGACATAAAGAAAGATAGACAAACAGAGAAATAGCCATAGATTGATTAGAGACAAAGAAATGGGTAGATAGATATGGCTGAAATTATTATATATGAGAATTAGAGAAATGGAGATAGAGAGAAAAAGAGAAAGACAGCCAAATTACGAATAGCAGAAAATTACGAATAGAATAAAATAGCAGAAAATAGCAGAAAATAGCACAAAATTATGAATAGCAGAGAGGAAAGGAAAAAGAAAAATAGGAGGAAATGAAAGGCAGAAAAAATTAGAGTAAGATAAACATAAAAAGAAGAAAATATTGAGATTGTAGAAGGAAGAATTAAAGTACGAAAGAAACTTATATACGAAGAGGAGTAAAATTTAAGAATGAGATTAAAAAAAAAAAAAAATACAGAAACAGGAAAAGAAGGAAGTCAGGTCGTAAAAAATAGAAAAAAAACTTGAGAAATGAAAAGAAAGGAATGGAATAGAATATGAAAACGAATTAATAAGAACAAAAGAAAAAGAACAAAATACAGAAACAGGAAAAGAAGAAAATCAGGTCGTAAAAAATAGGAAAAAAAAACTTGAGAAATGAAAAGAAAGGAATAGAATAGAAAATGAATTAATGATAGAGAAAAAAAAAGAATTAAAAGAACAACGAATGACCAAAAAATAAAAATAAAGGTAAGAAAAGGCGATAAATGTGAATGAAAAAAAAAATATAGAAGGAAAAAAACAATGATAGAAAGATTGACGCTAATAAAAAAATAAAAAAAACATTACAAGAAAACAAAAAAGAAAAGAAAAGCAATCAGGAAAATAAGAAAACACACACACACAAAAAATTAAAAGAAGAACATTAAAAGAAAAAGTAACAGAGATGAAATTAAACTCCAACACACACACACACACACAAACACGCACACGCACACGCACACACGCACACACGCACACACAGGACCAATCAAGGGACGATGGAATATTCGCCACGTCATTATTTTGTGTGTGTGTGTGTGTGTGTGTGTGTGTGTGTGTGTGTGTGTGTGTGTGTGTGTGTGTGTGTGTGTGTTATCTTATTCATATATTCTTCTTTAATTAATTTGTTTCTTCATTTTTGTTACTAGCGTTGTCTGTGTTATTACTTTCTCAATGTTATTTTTTTTCTTTTTTTTATATATTAACGCAATGAAATCTAGTTGTTGTTTTTTCACGTTCATTATCATTGTGTTTCGTCGCCCATTAAATAAAGTTATAATCACGAAATAAAAAGCAATGGAAAATATGAAGTAAGGAAAAGATAAATAGATGGATAGATAGAAAAATATAAGAAAACGATGAAATAGAAAATGAAAAGTAAGAAAATGGGAAGGAAAGCGGAAAATATGAAAAAAAAGAAAATTAAGACGTAAAAAAGAAGAGAAAATGGGAAATGAAAAAACAATGGGACAGAAAATGAAAAGAAAACGTTACAAAAAAAGAAAACAAGGACCTATTTTTTTTCTTTTCTTTCCTTTCTTTTCCACCATTTTCCATTTTTTTCCACTATTTTTCGTTATTTTTTTCACCACCTTTACCTCTCTCTCTCTCTCTTATGATGATTTAGTTTTTATTATATTTATTTTCCTTTTTTTCCTCCTCGTCCTCCATCTACCCCTAACCCCTACTCTCTCTCTCCAAGAATCTATTTTTACCTCTTTTTCAATTAATACTCCAATATTTTCTTCGACTTCTTAGGAGCTACAAAATCAATCCATACTTCCAATTTTCTTCCTTTTTTTCCTCTAATTTCTATGTTTGTTTGTTTTTTTGCCTCTTTTTTTTATTTTATTTTTCATATGCTTTTGGCTTCTTCATTCATTTTGTTCTTTTTTTTTCCTTTTGCATCTTTCTTGTTCGAATAAGTTCATCTAATAAGTTCATCTAAATTATTTCTCCTGTTATTATTTTTTTCTTTAACTTTCGAACTCTTTTTATGCCTTTTTTTCTCTTTTCATCTTTTTTACATTCATCGTCTCTTCCTCCCTCCCTTTTCTTCTTTCCCCGTTTTCCTTTTTCTTTTTTTTCACCATCTTTTCCATTCATTCTTCCTCTCTTCCTCACTTTCCTTTTTATTCCTTTTCCTTTCACAATCTTTCCCCTCATCACCTTATTATCACATTTTTTCTTTCTCTCTCTCTAATTGTCTTTTCACCTCATCATCCTTCTCCTCCCAACCTTAATTCTTCCTCCCTTTTCACTTTACTTTCTCTCACCAACCTCCTTCATTCCCATTTTTCATTTCTTTGTGCACTTATCAACGTTTCACCATTCTCTTTTCACAGTTTCTCCCTCGTCATTCTCTTCGTCATCTCATTCTTCTCCAATCTCCAATTTTTCCTTTTACAATTTCCTCCGCTAATAAAAACCAACTCTTCCGGCTCAAATTTCTCTTCGCTTTCTTCGACTTTCCTTCACCAGCTTTGCCTTTCCTCGCCTCGACCAATGGGAGCCACGCCGTGCCCTCCTAGTCCTTTACTCGCTGGAGCCAATCAGAGCGCAGGGTGAGTCGCGGCCGGCCAATAGCAAGGGGCGACGGCGTAGGTGAAAACCATCAATATAGGAATGAATATACATGTGTTTGTGAGAAAGAGAGAGAGAGAGAGAGAGAGAGAGAGAGAGAGAGAGAGAGAGAGAGAGAGAGAGAGAGAGAGAGAGAGAGAGAGAGAGAGAGAGAGAGAGAGAGAGAGAGAGAGAGAGAGAGAGAGAGAGAGTATGGTTTTTAATTGAATAAGCAAGTTTGGGAAAAGAAATAAAAGTAATATACAGAGGAAAGATAGATAGATGGATAGATAGAAATAGATAGACAGATAGATAGATATAGACAAAAGGTATTTAATAGATTGGTAAGTAGGTATGTAGGTAGATAAAAAAGTAGAGAGAAAAGGAGGAGGAGGGAAAGGGGAGGAGAGAAAGAAAGGGAAGAGAGAAAGAAAATCGAGTAAGGAAGAAAGATGAATGAATGAAGGAAGAAAGGAAGGAGGAGATGAAGGAGGGAAGGGAGGAAAGGAAGGAAGAGAAAAAAAGAGAAAAGATAGGAGATAGAGAAAAGGAAAAGGATTGAGAGAGAGAGAGACAGAGAGAAGGAGGAGGAGGAGGGGGAAGAATGGGGGGAAGGGGTATTCTGACCCTCCCCCCCCCCCCTCTCCCTCCCCCCGAGCCAACACCCTCCTCATCCTCGGCATCAAAGGAAGAATATTTTTGTGTTTGTCAATTTCTGTATGTATATGTGTTCGTGCGCTCTCTCTCTCTCTCTCTCTCTCTCTCTCTCTGTTTGTCTGTGTCTATCTATCTATCTACTTCATTCTATCTATTTATCTATCTCTATCTATCTATCTATTTTTCTACCTAGTTTCTTCTTCTCTTCTCTCTCTCGATGAATGTGTGACATTTTCTTCTGGGCCATAGAAAAAAATGATAGAGAGAGAGAGAGAGAGAGAGAGAGAGAGAGAGAGAGAGAGAGAGAGAGAGAGAGAGAGAGAGAGAGAGAGAGAGAGAGAGAGAGAGAGAGAGAGAGAGAGAGAGAGAGAGAGAGAGAGAGAGAGGTCCCGCCCTGCATTTGCATCAGACCAGATTAATTTTACTGGCAAGGGAATCGCAGAATTAGATTAATATAGAGTGAGAGACCGTAAGAGAGAGAGAGAGAGAGAGAGAGAGAGAGAGAGAGAGAGAGAGAGAGAGAGAGAGAGAGAGAGAGAGAGAGAGAGAGAGAGAGAGAGAGAGAGAGAGAGAGAGAGAGAGAGAGAGAGAGAGAGAGAGAGAGAGAGAGAGAGAGAGAGAGAGTATATTCTGTCCGTGGATCATGAAACACCACAAAATATTCACGTTTTTACATTTCGAAGATACCAACGTCGGGCAAAGAACGAGTCATGTTAGCAGTAGTAGTAGTAGTAGTAGTAGTAGTAGTAGTAGTAGTAGTAGTAGTAGTAGTAGTAGTGGTGTTAGTATTGGTAGTAGTAGTAGTAGAAGTAGTAGTAGTAGTAGTAGTAGTAGTAGTAGTAGTAGTAGTAGTAGTAGTAGTAGTAGTAGTAGTAGTAGTAGTATATCTTTTTAACATTCACATTCTCATTCATATTTAGTCTTATTATTATCATTATTATTGTCATCGTCATCATTTTAACAACTTCTTACCTTCTTTCATTCCACACAGTTAATTCATTCATGCCTTCCAATCTTTCTCTTCTTTTCTCTTTGGGTGGGTGTTTTTTTTTTCAATTCTACGCACGGCATCACTTTTAAAACTCGGACACATCATCTTAATATCCATCAGTTTTTTCCCTCCATTTCCATAGTTTATTTACTCAACCCAGCATCACTTCTCAATCGGCAACAATCTTCTCCTTTTCACCACCGTTTCTTAGGCCGAAATAGTAATACCAATAGGAATAAAAATAATACTAATCGGTGCTAACCCTGGCATTCTCTCAAGGCTGGGGTGGGAGATGGGAGACGAGGATATGTGCATGAGTCGGCCGGTCGCTAAGTTTGTTATCTCGCGTTCGTGGTTCTGATCTCATTGTACTTGGCGTGTTTTGTCCGTGGTGAATTAAGTGGTTTGTCCGTGGTGCATTAAGTGGTTTGTCCGTGGTCCGCGTCAGGAGTGAACCGATTTTAGAAGGTCTTGTGTGTGTGTGTGTGTGTGTGTGTGTGTGTGTGTGTGTGTGTGTGTGTGTGTGTGTGTGTGAGAGAGAGAGAGAGAGAGAGAGAGAGAGAGAGAGAGAGAGAGAGAGAGAGAGAGAGAGAGAGAGAGAGAGAGAGAGAGAGAGAGAGAGAGAGAGAGAGAGAGAGAGAGAGAGAGAGAGAGAGAGAGAGAGAGAGAGAGAGAGAGAGAGAGAGAGAGAGAGAGAGAGAGAGAGAGAGAGAGAGAGAGAGAGAGAGAGATTACCGAGATGTGTGATTCTTCTATTAAAATACTGTAATAGATGTAATAGGAGACGCAGTAGTAGTAGTAGTAGTAGTAGTAGAAGTAGTAGTAGTAGGAGGAGGAGGAGGAGGAGGAGGAGGAAAAGATAAAGGAGAAAAGAAATAAGCAGAGTAGAAAAAGCGAAAAAAAACGAAAGAGGAAGAGAAAAAAAATCAAGAAGTCACAATGAAGAAGGAGGAGGAGGAGGCGGCGGAGGAGGAGGAGGCGGAGCACGAGGAGGAGGAGGAAGACTAATAAAAGACAAACACAAGATGGACACAGATTACCATTGAACCTTTCCTTCCTCCTCCTCCTCCTCCTTTACCTCCATCCCTCCTCCTCCTCCTCCTCCTTTACCTCCATCCATCCTCCTCCCTCCCTCTCTCTCCCTCTCCTTCCCTAATGAAAAGATCACATTACCTAACCTAACCTAATTTTGGGTAGCGGAGGGAGGGAGGGAGAAGGGAGAGAAGGGAGAGAAGGGAGAGGGGAGGGAGACCAAAGTTGTGACGTTGAGAACACATTAGTCTCCCCTTACGTGGTTATCGTGTGGGAGGGAGGGAGGGAGGAAGGGAGAGAGGGAGGGAGAGAAGGGAGGAGGTCAAACAGTTCTCAATTCCTCCTCCTCTCCCTCCTTCTCCCTCTCTCTCTCTTTAACTAGACAGTGATGGAGGGAAGGGAGAAGGGAGTCAGAGGGAGAGATCAAGACAAAAACAAGGGAGGGAGGGAGAGAGGGAGAGAGAGAAGTAACTCAATGAAAGAGATTTGGTCCTTGTCTTAAATAGTTCTTTGTTTTCTTTATCCTGAACTGTCTGTCTGTCTAACTCATTCGTATCCATTTCTGTATCCTCTCTGTCTGTCCTTGTTCTCCATTTCTTCTTTATCCTGAACTGTCTGTCTGTCTAACTCATTCGTATCCATTTCTGTATCCTCTCTGTCCTTTTTCTCCATTTCTTCTTTATCCTGAACTGTCCCTTTCTTTAGCACATTAATATCAATCTCTTTCTCCTTACACTGCATTTCCTTTTCTTCTTTATTTTGAACGGTGTCTGTATCTCCCTAAGCTCTTTGTATCCATTTCTTTATCTTCCTCTTCATCATACTTCATTTGTTCTTCTTCTCTTTATTAAGTTGTCTCTCTTCTTTATTTTCGTGTCTCAGTTTTGCTTTATCCTGAACTGTCTCTCTTGTTCTATACCCTGCTCTCTCTCTCTCTGCTTCGTTACTCTTGAATTGTCTGTCACTCAGCTATTTTGTCTCCATCTCTTTGTTCTTTTCGTCGCACTGCACAATTGCTTCTTCTATATTTTGCTTTCTTGTTCTTCTTTATCCTGATCTGTCTCTTTTCTTTTTTATCCTGAAGTTTCTCTCTGTCTTCTTAATTCATTGGTATTCATCTCTTTAGTCTCCCCTTCACGCTGGTTTTCTTTTTTATACTTCATCTTTTTTCTTTCCTAATTACTTCTACTTTCTCCATCTTCTTCTTCTTCCTCCTCCTCCTCCTCCTCCTCCTCCTCCTCTTCTTCCATTATCAAGTTAGACTCTCACCTTCTTTTTAACTTCCTTGAAAATGAAGGTAATTGACACTAAAATCTTCTAAGACCCCCCCCCACACACACCCTCTCTCTCTCTCTCTCTCCCTCCGTCGCGGCGAAGTAAATGAAACACGATTGGGCGACACCGTAGAGTTTTTTCCCGTCTGCCGCTCGACCATGTAACTAAGATTTTCAGGCTCATTAATATCAATACCAACAGTTAGAATGAGTGCTATTATTACTGCTACCATCATTATCATCATCAGTACAAGCAGCACACACATAGGCTATACAGTAACAAAGCAGCAGATGGATAGAAAAGAAGAAAAGAGAGAATGTTTACGTGCGATTTACAAGTCCCGATGTTAAGTTTTAAGTGAATTTGCATGAATTTATATGTTGCAAGAATGTTATTTGTTGTGAATGTTTCCCTTTTATCAATTTCCAACTATTTCCTTCATTCATGCTTCGTTACTCTTTATTCATTCATTGCATTCTTCCTTTCTTTCAAATTCATTCATACTTATTTGCACCATTCCTTCTCTTCTTTCTTCATTTTCAACAACCTCTCTCCTTCCCTCTCATTCCTCCTTCCCTCCCTTCCTTCTTTTTATCTCAGTTTCCTTCCTTCCTTCATTCCCTCCTTCCCTTTCCCTTTCTCCTCTACCTTTCCTCCCTTTCT